>NC_069501.1:795365408-795450408 GCF_027579735.1 Bombina bombina | reverse complement strand
TGCAGGACAATGCTCCATCACACGCGTCCAAGTACTCCACAGCGTGGCTGGCAAGAAAGGGTATAAAAGAAGAAAATCTAATGACATGGCCTCCTTGTTCACCTGATCTGAACCCCATTGAGAACCTGTGGTCCATCATCAAATGTGAGATTTACAAGGAGGGAAAACAGTACACCTCTCTGAACAGTGTCTGGGAGGCTGTGGTTGCTGCTGCACGCAATGTTGATGGTGAACAGATCAAAACACTGACAGAATCCATGGATGGCAGGCTTTTGAGTGTCCTTGCAAAGAAAGGTGGCTATATTGGTCACTGATTTGTTTTTGTTTTGTTTTTGAATGTCAGAAATGTATATTTGTGAATGTTGAGATGTTATATTGGTTTCACTGGTAAAAATAAATAATTGAAATGGGTATATATTTGTTTTTTGTTAAGTTGCCTAATAATTATGCACAGTAATAGTCACCTGCACACACAGATATCCCCCTAAAATAGCTATAACTAAAAACAAACTAAAAACTACTTCCAAAACTATTCAGCTTTGATATTAATGAGTTTTTTGGGTTCATTGAGAACATGGTTGTTGTTCAATAATAAAATGAATCCTCAAAAATACAACTTGCCTAATAATTCTGCACTCCCTGTATACACATACACATACACACACACACATGATATTACACTGTGTCATGATTTATTTAACACAAATAAAGCCAAAATGGTGAAGCCATGTATGAAAAACTAAGTACACCCCTAGTGTTTTTAGCAATCTGCTGGAGCATTCAGGTGTGTGTTAACACAATGCCAAGGAAGAAAGACATCACCAATGATCTTAGCAAAGCAATTGTTTCTGCCCATCAATCTGGAAAGGGTTATAAAGCCATTTCCAAACAATTTAAAGGCCATAATTCTACAGTGAAAAATATTATATACAAAAGGAAAACATTCAAGACAGTTGCCAATCTTTCCAGAAGTGGACGTCCCAGCAAGTTCACCCCAAGGTCAGACCGTGCAATGCTCAGAGGAATTGCAAAAAAACAAGAGTTAAATCTCAGACTCTACAGGCCTCAGTTAGCATGTTAAATGTTAAAGTTCATGAAAGTACAATTAGAAAAAGACTGAAAAATGGTTTGTATGGAAGGGTTTCCAGGAGAAAGCCCTCTTTCACAGCTTAAGTTTGCAAAGTTGCATCTGAATAAAACCACAAGACTTCTGGAACAATGTCCTTTGGACAGATGAGACCAAAGTGGAGATGTTTGGCCATAATGCACAGCGCCATGTTTGGTGAAAACCAAACACAGCATATCAGCACAAACACCTCATACTAACTGACAAGCACAGTGGTGGAGAGGTGATGATTTGGGCTTGTTCTGTAGCCACAAGACCTGGGCACCTTGCAGTCATTGAGTCGACCATGAACTCCTCTGCATACCAAAGTATTCTAGAGTCAAATGTGAGGCCATCTGTCTGACCGCTAAAGATTGGCCAAAATTGGGTCATGCAACAGGACAATGATCCCAAACATACCAGCAAATCTACAACAGAATGGCTGAAAAAGAAAATAATCAAGGTGTTGCAGTGGCCCAGTCAAAGTCCAGACCTCAAACTAATTGAAATGCTGTGGCAGGACCTTAAGAGAGCTTTGCATAAATGAATGGCCTCAAACCCTAATGAACTGAAGCAACGTTGTAAAGAAGAGTGGGCCAAAATTCCTCTCACGATGTGAAAGACTGATAAAGTCATACAAGAAACAATTCAAGTTTTTGCTGCTAAAGGTGGTTCTACAAGATATTGAATCATAAGGTGTACTTAGTTTTTCACACATGGCTTCTCCATTTTGATTTTATTTTTGTTAAATAAATCATGACACAGTGTAATATGTCATGTGTTGTTGTTCATCTGAGGTTGTATTTACTTAATTTTAAGACCTGCTTAGGACCAGATGATTGTTATGTCCTGATACGTAAAACCATAAAAATTCAAAGAGGGTTTACTCTCTTTTTTTATATGACTGTATATACATATAAACACACACAAAACAAAACAAAAAAAAACACTCCAGGCTAAGGTAAGCCACACCGGGCTATATTATTAATATGAGAACCCAAGCAAATAACTCCAGGTGCAATGAACAATCTTCCGTAAATCACTAGTATTGGAGAAAATGCAAAGTCACTCACCACATCACTTCAGAGCCGTATTGCAAATATCAGCACTGCTACCTGATGTGTAACAGCCCCTGTGCCGCTCCCGAAGATCCCAGCTTCAAATCAAGCGGCTCACAGGGTCACCGCTGTACGGCTCGTATGGGGGTGTGGACTTCTTGCGTCACCAGTAATCCGCCAATGGGAGGCGCTCCTCTCCGGAGAAACAAAGGCTTGGGTCTGCTTCAAGACACAGCTACAGCTGATGTGTCAGAAAGAACTGGATTAGATAAATTCAAAAGAACAGAGTTCCGACATCCATCATGTTAGGTAAAAGCAGGAAAACTTTATTCGTTCCACTTAAAAGTTGAACACAGCAACATATAGACAGAAGAGTCAAACGTGGGCGCAGCACACAGGCATACGCGTTTCGGAAAGAAATTCCGTAGTCACAGCCTGATGTGCTGACCCACACACCTGTTTAAAAACCTTTTAGGCAAGTATGATAGGTTAAAACAGAACAACGCCCTTATGACTCTAGCCAATAACAAGAAAAAACAGGCTTAAATTTGTATCCTATATAATCTCTGTTAATCGCACTAAATATAACAAAGTAGCATGAAACCCAGAGACGATCATTAACCCTATATTCACTAGATCAGGCAAATCAGACCTTGATCTCTATAGTGATAAAACCAAATACATTTGATGGTAATTCTATACGATAAAGGGGAGCGCAATACAAATAGATATGCAAACAAATTAAATGGTACAGATGAGAACATAGTGACATCCTAACAGATAGATACTAATATTAATAATAAAAAGCATGATACCGTGACAACAAATGAATTGATGATGTACTATACATTAGAACTAAAATCCTAAGAGCTATGTATATAATGTATATAAATCCTAAGAGCTATGTATATGTGTGTGTGTGTGTGTATGTGTGTATATATATATATATATATATATGAGTACAATAGCCTAACATACTAGATAGTATGATAACCTTAGTGCAACATTATGATTCAGTGTTGTGACAACGTGTCATAAACCATTTTAACGCACCTGTGGGATCTAGTGTCAAAATGAATATATATATATATATATATATATATATATGACAGTGCACAATGACTTAAGATGCTATATAATATTATAATACAAAATTAAAAATTTATATCATAACGAAATGTCGTCCACCCTTACTGCGCTCCAAATTGCCCTAATATCATGTGCAGACTACCAATATGGCCAGACTAATGAGGAATTAAGGGTGACTGTACATATGTATATATAAAAAGGCACTCATAAAGATATGTGAGCACACACTCACTTAAGGTAAAGGTGCCCCAACATGTTAATCAAATAATACTCTTGATGAAATGCTAATAATACAAACACATTTCAAAAGTACCCAACAAAGTATAAACTGGTAATGCATATGGCTAGATACGATACTCAATTATTTTGGGAAATGGATGGTGTTTACTCCCAGTAATGAATGTTTACCCTCAAGAACATAGCTGTTACAGCACATGATTGGATATGATGCTCAATCATTTTGGCAAGGGGGTAGCAGATATTTACTCCCAATGATTTATAATATCAAATCTGGAGTTCAGACCCTTGGGTTATCTGGTTTCCAGAGTAAAAATCCAATAGGCCTCCCTCCTTGCCAAATGGTGTCAATGTCACCTCCCCTAGTAGGTCTAATTATCTTCTCTATGGCGCACCATGAGAAGTGTTGCAGATCATTGTTATGAAAGGTACCAAAGTGTTGTACTATAGGTGTAGTAGCCCTGTTAAGTTTGAAAGATGACAGGTGCTCACGCATCCTAGTGTTCAAGTCCCTCGAGGTGAGTCCCACATATTGTACCTTGCAAAGGGAACATTCGATAAGGTAAATGGCATATTCAGTGGTACAATTCATACATGCACCAATATCATAGACTTTATTGGTTACCCTGCTAGAAAAGTTTCTAGTCACTTTGACATAATCGCAGGGTTTGCATTTTCGTCGACCACATTTGAACATGCCAGTTTGCCTTAGCCAAGACCCCTTATTCTAATCCTTTGTTTTAAGTAATGTGGGTGCCAGAATGTTACCCAAAGTTGGGCTCCTCCTATAGGAGCATCTTAGGCCATTATTAACAGTGTTCACTAGTTTGTCATCTGCAGAGAGGAGAGAAAAGTGTTTGCGTACAATGTTACATATCTCCTGATATTGTACACTGTGACGAAACCAATCTCACCACTGTACATTGGAGGGCCTGTTATGGAACATTCTTTGGGCTGGAGGTACATGGGCTTAAGGATACCCAGAGACTGCATGGAAATATGGAATTTTATATGCTGGACACCCCATGTACTTTCATAACTCTGTCTTATGTCTATGTCACCCTGTATCCATAAATACAGGATGGGTACAGGGTGTGAGTGCACCTTGTGAGAGCAATTGTGACTCTATAAGCCAAGTGGGCATAAAAGACTTTATAGCTAATAAGAACTGTTCCTATATTCTCTAATAAGATGTATTCTATGTATGTTTCAGAACTGATTGTGTCTTTGTGTGATTATGTTAACTAGACTGCCCAACATCAGATTGTCTGAGTAAACGTTCTTCCCTAGTTAATTAACTTAATATGTTAATCTGTTTTACCTGTGACTAGACAATTGTTAGAGGTTTGATGCATTGTTCATATGTTTGCTTTACTGTTAAACCAATGCCCTTTGTAACCTGAAGCCAGGGTGTATAAATCTGTGTGCTGCCTTCAAATAAAGTAGTCATTCTGTTTTAAACCTGGAAACTGGCTGGGTTGTGAATTGCTGATTCCCTATGCAGGACATTGTTCATCTGGTATTAACCCTTGGTACACTGTTGGTACCGTAACATTGGTGGCAAGCGACGGGATTGATCCTACAGCCAGAAGGACAGCTACAGGAGACACCATTGCGTGGATTTACAAGTTGGGGGCAACGCATGTCCCAGTACAGCGACCCTAAAAGCAACAGAATGGAACCAGCGGTGTTATATGAGGAGGAGGACCTGGATGGCCGGGATGCATTAAGGAAAGGCATCTGGTACCAGGCCCTGGATAATGTACAATACCAGCAGGGTAAGAGTCTCCCCAGTGAAGAGCAGCGGTTGCAGAAGCAAGTGGCCCTGCGGATGCCCTTCCTGGGAGAGCAGCCCCTGGAGGAATGGGTGAAGGCACTAGAGCACCGGGTATGGCAGGAGCTATGGCTGGAGGATGCCTACCAGGCGCTCTGGTGGTATATGGCACAGTATATACCCTGGACAGCCGAGCATGACAAGCCAGAGGGAGAGGAGTTTGATGGTCCTGGCTTGTTATGGGAGTCCTTTGCAGAGCCTGACTTTGGGAGCCCTGCGCAGACCAGACTTCAGGACATTTTCTATGAGAGGGAGGCTAGGCATGACTGGGCTGACCCCCATGAAGTAGAGCCAGACCTGGCTCACTTAGCAGCCCTGGAGTGGGAACTGCAGCAGGACTACCGAGATCTCTTCCACTCCATTGGGAAGGCTCAGCAGGACAGCAAGGTGAAAGACCCAGATCCAGACCCATTCAGCTGGGAAGATATTGTGGAGATTTACTGGGAAGGACCCCAGGTGGCCGGTGGAGATGGGACCGAGGTCTCTCCACCGGTCCTGCAGGGAATTGGGAGCCCAGACTCCATTCCCCAGTGGCAGGCTGAGTTACAGGGGGCAGAGACAGTTGGTCCTGTCCCCCAGCAGCAGAGGAATATACAGGGAATTGGGAGCCCAGACTCCATTCCCCAGCGGCAGGCTGCGTTACAAGGGGTAGGGACAGTTGGTCCTGTCCCCCAGCAACAGGGCTGTTTAGCAAAAGGGGAGATGATCGGTCTCCCCCTCCAGCAACCAGGCTACTTCCAAGGTAGTGCTGGCACCCGGGCAGAGTACAGCTGGTCTCTGCCCACCTCGCAACCCACCAATTCAGCGTACCAGTCCCCCACACAGCTGTGGTGAGGCACCTGGACATGGACAAGTTTTCCCCGTACTCAGGTGTAGTAACCATTTATTGTGGGTGGGCTGTACTACTAATTGTGTTTTAAGGGTGGGTTGCTGGACTAACCAGGGCACTGACCGGCAGGAGGTCAGATACCCTGTTAGTCTGTTTGGAAAAGGGGAGAGATGTGACGAAACCAATCTCACCACTGTACATTGGAGGGCCTGTTATGGAACATTCTTTGGGCTGGAGGTACATGGGCTTAAGGATACCCAGAGACTGCATGGAAATATGGAATTTTATATGCTGGACACCCCATGTACTTTCATAACTCTGTCTTATGTCTATGTCACCCTGTATCCATAAATACAGGATGGGTACAGGGTGTGAGTGCACCTTGTGGGAGCAATTGTGACTCTATAAGCCAAGTGGGCATAAAAGACTTTATAGCTAATAAGAACTGTTCCTATATTCTCTAATAAGATGTATTCTATGTATGTTTCAGAACTGATTGTGTCTTTGTGTGATTATGTTAACTAGACTGCCCAACATCAGATTGTCTGAGTAAACGTTCTTCCCTAGTTAATTAACTTAATATGTTAATCTGTTTTACCTGTGAATAGACAATTGTTAGAGGTTTGATGCATTGTTCATATGTTTGCTTTACTGTTAAACCAATGCCCTTTGTAACCTGAAGCCAGGGTGTATAAATCTGTGTGCTGCCTTCAAATAAAGTAGTCATTCTGTTTTAAACCTGAAAACTGGCTGGGTTGTGAATTGCTGATTCCCTATGCAGGACATTGTTCATCTGGTATTAACCCTTGGTACACTGTTGGTACCGTAACATACACTATGATTGGTAACAAAAGTAACACCTTTAAAGACATTCCTCTCTGCAGATTTCAAGTCTAGGAGATCCTTCCTTTCTATTGCACTCACTGCCGCTTTCGCTCTATTCACTACAGCCTTAGGATATTTTCTACTCGTGAGTCTTTTTTTCTAGATCAACAGACTCCTTCTTAAACTGTAAGGGACTGGTGCAATTTCTTCTTAGCCTAGTGAACTCACCTTTAGCAATAGCGTAAGGGACATGTTTAGGGTGGCAAAATCGTGCCTTGGAGTAATGAGTTTCCTGATATAGGCTTTCTATATACAGTAGACTCAATCCCACCTAGGGTATTGCCTCGCAGTATAACATCCAGATAATTAATGCTGTAGAATTGTGCTCACAAGTGAATCTCAAGTTGAGATCATTCCGGTGAAGATACTCCAGGAAGGCAGGGATAGTCTCCTCACTACCTGTCCATATAAAGATGAGATCATCAATATATCTCTGGTATAGAGATATATGATCTCTATAGGGGTTATTATCTCCAAAGATTTGGTAAAATTCCCACCATCCTAAAAACAGATTCACGTAGGAGGGGGCAAACTTTGCCCCCATGGCGGTACCACACCTTTGGAGATAATAAGTATCTTCAAACTTGAAAAAATTGTGTGTCAATAAAAATGTGAGCACTTTAAGAATATAATTCTTAAGACAGCGGTCATAATCAGTAAAGTGATCCCAAAAAAAGTCACAGCCTCCACGCCCCTGAAATGTGGGATGCTCGAATACAGAGAGACAACATCAATTGTCATCCATACACTGGAGTCAGACCACTCAACATGTTCGAGTATATTGAGAATGTGTTTGGTGTCTCTGACATATGAGAGCAATGACATAACAATGGGCTGGAGGATATTGTCAAGCCACTGTGAGAGATTTCCCAAAAGAGAATCCACACCACTCACGATGGGACGACCTTTCATATTTATAGGGAATTATGTGTTTTTGGAAAATGGTGGAACAGGGGAGTTTTGGGACTATCCACAAATAGATATTCAGCCGTATTTGAATCTAAACACCCCTGTTCCAAACCATCGTCCAAAAGATGTTTCAACTAATTTTTGTACTCATATGTCGGATCCCTATTAAGGACTAGAGAGTCATCCTCATTTTGCAATTGTCTCAAACCTTCAGCAACATAATGGGCACGATCCATTACCACCACCATTCCGCCCTTGTCTTACTTCCTTACCACCAAATCTTTATTATTTTTCAAGGAAGTAACAGCTTCTTTTTCAGACAAGGACAGATTGGGCCCGTAACTGGGTCGTTTGGATTTAAGTTCTACTAGATCTCTTTCAACCCTACTGGAAAGTTTCAATGATGTTCCCTCTACTCTGCATTGGATAAAACAATGATTTTTTCTTGAGACTAGGACCTCTGCTCCTAGTGTCTTGTTCAGATATACTGTTTAGCTGTAATTGTTGTAATGAGACAATATCACAGCTCTCTTGAAAACTAGGTTTATTACATAAGCTGGAATTGCTGTTAGTCACAGGTACCAGTTCATCAGAGGTATCAGGGACATCATCAGAGAAATCTTTTTTGAGTGTAATGTTCCTAACCAATCTGTTGATATCTATAAATGTTTGCAACAAATCAAAGTCATTTGTAGGTGCAAAATTCAAGCCCAGATATTGTGCTTCATTGAGGGTAAAAAACGACAAATTAACAACATTACCTACTATTTGTATTTTGTTTGTGGTCTCGGTTCTCTTAGTTGGTATCGTTCCTGATTGCTGGTCGTGGCCAGACTCTCACGGGAAAAATGTCCTCCTCCCCCTGCTATGCCTCCCTGTGCCTGCGGAAAAACCTGTTCTAGTGTAGAGTTGTCCGGTCTAGAGACACTATGTGTGGTATCTACATATGCAGACTGTTTAGGTCTAGCAGTATAAGTATCCTGGTTCATACTAGGATCAAATATAGTATATGAAACCACTGCATTGGTAGCCATAGGTTCAATATTATGAGCTACAGTATGCTGCCTATCTTGGGCATCCACTATTTGTTTGTCCCCATCACTAGAATAATCTGTATCACTGCCTGAGAAAGTAACACTCTTGGGGGAGTTCTGCTTATTTTTGTTTTTATTCTGATTATTTCTATTGGCTCTTCTCCTCCCAAACCGGGGTTGATTTTGCCTAAAGTTCCCCCTTGACTTCCTGTTCCAGTTATAAACAGAATTATTCACATAATCAAACTTGTCTCTAAAAAATTTAGTATGCTTTCTTTCCATTATTTCTGATCTGCCCTTAGCAATCAGATCTCTCAGCACTTTATCAAATTTAACAAAATCAGGGTTATTACATCTTCTGTTCATTTCAACTTGTAAATCATTAATTTCATTTCTGATACATTCTAATTGTTTGTTTTTAAAAATTAGCAATAGCACCATAAGTCTCAAAGAGCATTCAGAAAGTACATTATTCCATGAGTCTATAAATTCTTTGTCACTTATATCCACATCAAATGTGTGAAACTTATAGACCCGTAACCCCCTTGGAATCATGTTCAGACTTTTGTATTTTTCCAGGGTCCAAATGTCCCACTGTATCTTAGATTCTTTCAGCAGGAGTTTTTCCAGGAGTTTGAATAAAGTACTTAATGCCAAAATGCTTTTATCCTCTGAGAAGATAAGTTTACAATCAGTAGGATTGGTAGTGTGTGCAGTTGCTGGTAACAGAGAATAAAAGGTTTGCTGTGTTGTATCCATAGCTGAGCAATGTATAATAAAGACTTAAAGGAGCCTGTGTAAGGGTGATGGTATATCCCGGGTATACCCAATATATAAACACACACAAAAGAAAAAACCCAGACACTCCAGGCTAAGGTAAGCCACACCGGGCTATATCTCATCTGTACCATTTAATTTGTTTGCATATCAAATTGTCTTGCGCTCCACTTTATCATATATAATTACCATAAAATGTATTTGGTTTTATCACTATAGAGATTAAGGTCTGATTTGCCTGATCTAGTGAATATAGGGTTAATGATCGTCTCTGGGTTTCATGCTACTTTGTTATACTTAGTGCGATTAACAGAGATTATATAGGATACAAATTTAAGCCTGTTTTTTCTTGTTATTGGCTAGAGTCATAAGGGCGTTGTTCTGTTTTAACCTATCATACTTGCCTAAAAGGTTTTTAAACAGGTGTGTGGGTCAGCACATCAGGCTGTGACTACGGAATTTCTTTCTGAAACGCGTATGCCTGTGTGCTGCGCCCACGTCTGACTCTTCTGTCTATATTTTGCTGTGTTCAACTTTTAAGTGCAACGAATAAAGTTTTCCTGCTTTTACCTAACGTGATGGATGTCGGAACTCTGTTCTTTTGAATTTATCTAATTACAAATAGTGGATTCCCAAGATAGGCAGCATACTGTAGCTCATAATATTGAACCTATGGCTACCAATGCAGTGGTTTCATATCCTCTATTTGATCCTAGTTTGAACCAGGATACTTATACTGCTAGACCTACACAGTCTGCATATGTAGATACCACACAATATGTCTCTAGACCGGACAACTCTACACTAGAACAGGTTTTCTCTTGTAAGGTGTATCCAGTCCACGGATCATCCATTACTTGTGGGATATTCTCCTTCCCAACAGGAAGCTGCAAGAGGATCACCCACAGCAGAGCTGTCTATATAGCTCCTCCCCTAACTGCCACTACCAGTCATTCTCTTGCAGCTCTCGACACGATAGGAAGTAGCTAGAAAGATGTGGTGAATTTATGTAGTTTATCTTCAATCAAAAGTTTATTATTTTCAAATGGTACCGGAGTTGTACTGTTTTAGCCTCAGGCAGAAAGTTGAAGAAGAGTCTGCCTGTGGTTTTTGATGATCTTAGCAGGTTGTAACTAAGATCCATTGCTGTTCTCACACATAACTGAAGAGATGAGGTAACTTCAGCTGGGGGAATGGCGTGCAGGGTCTCTTGCTATGAGGTATGTGCAGTTTAAATTTTTCTAGAGAAATTAATATGCTAGAAAATGCTGTTAATACCAGATTTATTTAAGGTAAGCCTGATTACAGTGATTTAATAATGACTAGTATCATGCTTGCTGTAAAAGGTAATATTCTTATTACTTTCTCACATTACTGAAAATAAGATAACGTTTGCTGGAAGTGTTTAAACGTTTTCTCCAACATAGGTGTGTCCGGTCCACGGCGTCATCCTTACTTGTGGGATATTCTCTTCCCCAACAGGAAATGGCAAAGAGCCCAGCAAAGCTGGTCACATGATCCCTCCTAGGCTCCGCCTTCCCCAGTCATTTTCTTTGCCGTTGCACAGGCAACATCTCCACGGAGATGGCTCAGAGTTTTTTGGTGTTTAAATGTAGTTTTTATTCTTCTATCAAGAGTTTGTTATTTTAAAATAGTGCTGGTATGTACTATTTACTCTGAAACAGAAAAGAGATGAAGATTTCTGTTTGTAAGAGGAAAATGATTTTAGCAACCGTTACTAAAATCGATGGCTGTTTCTACACAGGACTGTTGAGAGGAATTAACTTCAGTTGGGGGAAACAGTGAGCAGACTTTGGCTGCTCGAGGTATGACACATTTCTAACAAGACTTGGTAATGCTGGAAGCTGTCATTTTCCCTATGGGATCCGGTAAGCCATTTTCTTAATTTTCAATATAAGAATAAAAGGGCTTCACAAGGGCTTTAAAGACTGGTAGACATTTTTCTGGGCCAAAACGATTACTTTATAAGCATATTTAATGGTTTATAACTTTGGAGAGTTATTTTAATCTTGGGAATTTTGTTAAAAAAAACGGCAGGCACTGTATTGGACACCTTTTTCACTGGGGGCCTTTTCTAGTCATAGGCAGAGCCTCATTTTCGCGCCACTAATGCGCAGTTGTTTTTGAGAAGCAAGGCATGCAGATGCATGTGTGAGGAGCTCAGGTCCACTGAAAAAGCTTATTGAAGGCGTCATTTGGTATCGTATTCCCCTCTGGGCTTGGTTGGGTCTCAGCAAAGCAGATACCAGGGACTGTATAGGGGTTAAATATAAAAACGGCTCCGGTTCCGTTATTTTAAGAGTTAAAGCTTTCAAATTTGGTGTGCAATACTTTTAAGGCTTTATGACACTGTGGTGAAATTTTGGTGAATTTTGAACATTTCCTTCATACTTTTGCGTATATTCAGTAACAAAGTGTGTTCAGTTTAAAATTTAAAGAGACAGTAACGGTTTTATTTTAAAACGTTTTTTGTGCTTTGTTATCAAGTTTATGCCTATTAACATGTCTGAACTATCAGATAGACGATGTTCTGTATGTTCGGAAGCCAAGGTTCCTCTCCATTTAAATATATGTGATAAATGTGACAAACAAAGTAGGGACAATGATGCCACTGATAGTAATGTTGCCCAAAATGATTCCTTAAGTGAGGGGAGTAAGCATGGTACTGCATCATCTCCTTCTATGTCTACACCAGTCTTGCCCACTCAGGAGGTCCCTAGTGCATCTAGTGTGCCAATCCTCCTTACTATGCAACAATTAACGGCTGTAATGGATAATTCTATTAAAAACATTTTAGCCAAAATGCCCACTTATCAGCGAAAGCGCGACTGCTCTGTTTTAGATACTGAAGAGCATGAGGACGCTGATGATAATGGTTCTGTCATGCCCTTACACCAGTCTGAAGGGGCTAGGGAGGTTTTGTCTGAGGGAGAAATTTCAGATTCAGGAAAAATTTCTCAACAAGCTGAACCTGACGTTATTACATTTAAATTTAAATTGGAACATCTCCGCGCTCTGCTTAAGGAGGTGTTATCTACTCTGGATGATTGTGACAATTTGGTCATTCCAGAGAAATTATGTAAGATGGACAGGTTCCTAGAGGTCCCGGTGCCCCCCGAAGCTTTTCCTATACCCAAGCGGGTGGCGGACATTGTAAATAAAGAATGGGAAAGGCCCGGCATACCTTTTGTCCCTCCCCCTATATTTAAGAAATTATTTCCTATGGTCGACCCCAGGAAGGACTTATGGCAGACAGTTCCCAAGGTCGAGGGGGCGGTTTCTACTCTAAACAAACGCACCACTATCCCTATAGAAGATAGTTGTGCTTTCAAAGATCCTATGGATAAAAAATTAGAGGGTTTGCTTAAAAGGATGTTTGTTCAGCAAGGTTACCTTCTACAACCAATTTCATGCATTGTTCCTGTCACTACAGCAGCGTGTTTCTGGTTCGAGGAACTAGAAAAGTCGCTCAATCAGGCATCCTCTTATGAGGAGGTTATGGACAGAGTTCAAGCACTTAAGTTGGCTAACTCTTTTACCCTAGACGCCACTTTGCAATTAGCTAGATTAGCGGCGAAAAATTCAGGCTTTGCTATTGTGGCGCGCAGAGCGCTTTGGCTGAAGTCTTGGTCAGCGGATGTGTCCTCCAAGAACAGATTGCTTAATATCCCTTTCAAGGGGAAAACGCTGTTTGGCCCTGACTTGAAAGAGATTATTTCAGACATCACTGGGGGAAAGGGACACGCCCTTCCTCAGGATAGGTCTTTTAAGGCTAAAAATAAAACAAATTTTCGTCCCTTTCGCAGAAACGGACCGGCCTCAAATTCTACATCCTCTAAGCAAGAGGGTAATTCTTCTCAAACCAAGCCAGCCTGGAGACCGATGCAAGGCTGGAACAAAGGTAAGCAGGCCAAGAAGCCCGCTACCGCTACCAAGACAGCATGAGATGCTGGCCCCTGATCCGGGACCGGATCTGGTGGGGGGCAGACTCTCTCTCTTCGCTCAGGCTTGGGCAAGAGATGTTCAGGATCCTTGGGCGCTAGAAATAGTTTCTCAAGGTTATCTCCTGGAATTCAAGGAACTACCCCCAAGGGGAAGGTTCCACAGGTCTCAATTGTCTTCAGACCAAATAAAAAGACAGGCATTCTTACATTGTGTAGAAGACCTGTTAAAAATGGGAGTGATTCATCCTGTTCCATTAGGAGAACAAGGGATGGGGTTTTACTCCAATCTGTTCATAGTTCCCAAAAAAGAGGGAACATTCAGGCCAATTTTGGATCTCAAGATCCTAAACAAATTTCTCAAGGTCCCATCGTTCAAGATGGAAACCATTCGGACAATTCTTCCTACCATCCAGGAAGGTCAATTCATGACCACGGTGGATTTAAAGGATGCGTATCTACATATTCCTATCCACAAGGAACATCATCGGTTCCTAAGATTCGCCTTTCTGGACAAGCATTACCAACGTTTGTGGCACTTCCATTCGGACTAGCCACTGCTCCAAGAATTTTCACAAAGGTACTAGGGTCCCTTCTAGCGGTGCTAAGGCCAAGGGGCATTGCAGTAGTACCCTACTTGGACGACATACTGATTCAAGCGTCGTCTCTACCACAAGCAAAGGCTCATACGGACATTGTCCTAGCCTTTCTCAGATCTCACGGGTGGAAAGTGAACGTAGAAAAAAGTTCTCTATTTCCGTCAACAAGAGTTCCCTTGTTGGGAACAATAATAGACTCCTTGGAAATGAAGATTTTTCTGACAGAAGCCAGAAAATCAAAACTTCTAAGCTCTTGTCAAGTACTTCATTCTGTTCTTCTTCCTTCCATAGCGCAGTGCATGGAAGTAATAGGTTTGATGGTTGCGGCAATGGACATAGTTCCTTTTGCGCGAATTCATCTAAGACCATTACAACTGTGCATGCTCAGACAGTGGAATGGGGATTATACAGATTTGTCCCCGACGATCCAAGTAGATCAGAGGACCAGAGATTCACTCGGTTGGTGGCTCATCCTGGACAACCTGTCCCAAGGGATGAGCTTCAGAAGACCAGAGTGGGTCATTGTAACGACCGACGCCAGCCTGGTGGGCTGGGGCGCGGTCTGGAATCACCTGAAGGCTCAGGGTCTATGGTCTCGGGAAGAATCTCTTCTCCCGATAAACATTCTGGAACTGAGAGCGATATTCAATGCTCTCAAGGCTTGGCCTCAACTAGCAGAGGCCAAATTCATAAGGTTTCAATCAGACAACATGACGACTGTTGCATATATCAACCATCAGGGGGGAACAAGGAGTTCCCTGGCGATGGAAGAAGTGACCAAAGTAATTCAATGGGCGGAGCTTCACTCCTGCCACTTGTCTGCAATCCACATCCCAGGAGTGGAAAATTGGGAAGCGGATTTTCTGAGTCGTCAGACATTTCATCCGGGGGAGTGGGAGCTCCATCCGGAAATCTTTGCCCAAATAACTCAATTATGGGGCATTCCAGACGTGGATCTGATGGCGTCTCGTCAGAACTTCAAGGTTCCTTGCTACGGGTCCAGATCCAGGGATCCCAAGGCGACTCTAGTAGATGCACTAGTAGCGCCCTGGACCTTCAACCTAGCTTATGTGTTCCCACCGTTTCCTCTCATTCCCAGGCTGGTAGCCAGGATCAATCAAGAGAGGGCTTCGGTGATCTTGATAGCTCCTGCATGGCCACGCAGAACTTGGTATGCAGACCTGGTGAATATGTCATCGGCTCCACCATGGAAGCTACCTTTGAGACGGGACCTTCTTGTTCAAGGTCCGTTCGAACATCCGAATCTGGCATCACTCCAACTGACTGCTTGGAGATTGAACGCTTGATTTTATCAAAGCGTGGGTTCTCAGATTCTGTCATTGATACTCTTATTCACGCTAGAAAGCCTGTAACTAGAAAAATTTACCATAAAGTATGGAAGAAATATATCTGTTGGTGCGAATCGAAAGGATTCCCATGGAACAGGGTAAAAATTCCTAAAATTCTATCCTTTCTACAAGAGGGTTTGGAGAAAGGATTATCTGCAAGTTCTTTGAAGGGACAGATTTCTGCTTTATCTGTTTTACTTCACAAAAAGCTGGCGGCTGTGCCAGATGTTCAGGCTTTTGTTCAGGCTCTGGTTAGAATCAAGCCTGTTTACAAACCTTTGACTCCTCCTTGGAGTCTCAATTTAGTTCTTTCAGTTCTTCAAGGGGTTCCGTTTGAACCCTTACATTCCGTAGATATTAAGTTATTATCTTGGAAAGTTTTGTTTTTGGTTGCAATTTCTTCTGCTAGAGGAGTTTCAGAGTTATCTGCTCTGCAGTGTTCTCCTCCTTATCTGGTGTTCCATGCAGATAAGGTGGTTTTGCGTACTAAACCTGGTTTTCTTCCGAAAGTTGTTTCTAACAAAAATATTAACCAGGAGATAGTTGTGCCTTCTTTGTGTCCGAATCCAGTTTCAAAGAAGGAACGTTTGTTGCACAATTTGGACGTAGTTCTTGCTCTAAAATTCTATTTAGAGGCTACAAAGGATTTCAGACAAACATCTTCCTTGTTTGTTGTTTATTCTGGTAAAAGGAGAGGTCAAAAAGCAACTTCTACCTCTCTCTCTTTTTGGCTTAAAAGCATCATCAGATTGGCTTATGAGACTGCCGGACGGCAGCCTCCTGAAAGAATCACAGATCATTCCACTAGGGCTGTGGCTTCCACATGGACCTTCAAGAACGAGGCTTCTGTTGATCAGATATGTAAGGCAGCGACTTGGTCTTCACTGCACACTTTTACCAAATTTTACAAATTTGATACTTTTGCTTCTTCTGAGGCTATTTTTGGGAGAAAGGTTTTGCAAACCGTGGTGCCTTCCATCTAGGTGACCTGATTTGCTCCCTCCCTTCATCCGTGTCCTAAAGCTTTGGTATTGGTTCCCACAAGTAAGGATGACGCCGTGGACCGGACACACCTATGTTGGAGAAAACAGAATTTATGTTTACCTGATAAATTACTTTCTCCAACGGTGTGTCCGGTCCACGGCCCGCCCTGGTTTTTTAATCAGGTCTGATGTTTTAATTTCTCTAACTACAGTCACCACGGTATCATATGATTTCTCCTATGCAAATATTCCTCCTTTACGTCGGTCGAATGACTGGGGAAGGCGGAGCCTAGGAGGGATCATGAGACCAGCTTTGCATGGCTCTTTGCCATTTCCTGTTGGGGAAGAGAATATCCCACAAGTAAGGATAATGCCGTGGACCGGACACACCGTTGGAGAAAGTAATTTATCAGGTAAACATAAATTCTGTTTTTTCTACATATTGGTGATAAAACTTTATTGGGGCCCAGTTTTTTCCACATGGCTGGCTAGATTTTGCCTAGGGATATTTTTTTATGGCCCTCTCACTGTGAGTACAGTTTGGGAGGGGCCTAATTTCAGGCCTAAATCGTGCAGTAGTTTTTGCAGCTTGAGACTTCCAGCTTCCCTGAAGGAGTCCCCTGAACACTTAGGGCCTCTACAAAGGGTTTTTGTGCCTTCAAAAGTCATTGTATGTGCAGGTAGGGCCACAGCAGAGCTGTGGCAGTTTGTTGTGACTGTTAAAAAAACGTTTATATGGTTTTTTTTATCCGGTTTTGAAACTAAGGGGTTAATCATCCATTTGCAAGTGGGTGCAATGCTCTGTTAGTCTATTATACACACTGTAAAAAATTCGTAAGATGTACTGCTTTTTATCACTGTTTTTCAATTTCTGACAAAATTTGTTTCTCTTAAAGACACAGTACTGTTTTTATTTTTTGCTTGTTTACATTTATCAAAGTGTTTTCCAAGCTTGCTGGTCTCATTGCTAGTCTGTTTAAACATGTCTGACATAGAGGAAACTCCTTGTTCATTATGTTTAGAAGCCATTGTGGAACCCCCTCTTAGAATGTGTACCAAATGTACTGATTTTACTTTAAGTTATAAAGATCATATTCTGTCTTTAAAAGATTTATCACCAGAGGAAATTGACAAGGGGGAAGTTATGCCGACTAACTCGCCCCATGTGTCAGAACCTTTGACTCCCGCTCAAGTGGCGCCAAGTACAACTAGCGCGCCCATGGCGTTTACTTTACAAGACATGGCGGCAGTTATGGATCATACCCTTACAGCGGTATTGTCCAAACTACCAGGGTTACAAGGAAAGCGAGACAGCTCTGGGACTAGAAAAAATACAGAGCTCTCTGACACTTTAGTAGCTATGTCTGATATCTCCTCACAATATGCAGAAGCTGAGGCAGGAGAGCTTCTTTCTGTGGGTGATTTTTCTGACTCAGGGAAGATGCTTCAACCTGATTCTGATATGTCTACATTTAAATTTAAGCTTGAACACCTCTGTGTGTTGCTCAGGGAGGTTTTAGCTACTCTGGATGACTGTGACACCATTATAGTGCCAGAGAAATTGTGTAGATTGGATAAATACTATGCAGTGCCTGTTTACACTGATGTTTTTCCAATACCTAAAAGGTTTTCAGAAATTATTACTAAGGAATGGGATAGACCAGGTATACCGTTCTCTCCCCCTCCTATTTTTAAGAAAATGTCTCCAATAGATGCCGCTACACGGGACTTATGGCAAACGGTCCCTAAGGTGGAGGGAGCAGTTTCTACCCTAGCTAAGCGTATAACTATTCCCGTTGAGGACAGTTGTGCTTTCCTAGATCCAATGGATAAAAAGTTAGAGGGTTACCTTAAGAAAATGTTTATTCAACAAGGTTTTATTCTCCAGCCTCTTGCATGCATTGCCCCGCTCACTGCTGCTGCGTCCTTCTGGTTTGAGTCTCTGGAAGAGGCCTTACAGGTAGAAACTCCATTGGATGATATACTTGACAAGCTTAAAGCGCTTAGGCTAGCCAATTCATTTGTTTCTGACGCCGTTGTTCATTTAACCACACTAACGGCTAAGAACTCAGGTTTTGCTATACAGGCGCGTAGGGCGCTTTGGCTTAAATCCTGGTCAGCTGACGTTACTTCAAAGTCTAAGCTTCTCAACATTCCCTTCAAGGGGCAGACCCTATTCGGGCCTGGACTGAAGGAGATCATTTCTGATATTACTGGAGGAAAAGGTCATGCCCTTCCTCAGGATAGGTCTAATAAATTAAGGACCAAACAAACTAATTTTCGTGCCTTTCAAAACTTTAAGACGAGCGCGGCATCAACTCCCTCTAATGCAAAACAAGAGGGAAATTTTGCCCAGTCCATGCCGGTCTGGAGACCTAACCAGGCCTGGAACAAAGGTTAGCAGGCCAAGAAGCCTGCTGCTGCCTCTAAGACAGCATGAAAGATCACCCCCCGATCCGATAACAGATCTAGTAGGGGGCAGACTTTCTCTCTTCGCCCAGGCTTGGGCAAGAGATGTCCAGGATCCCTGGGCGTTGGAAATTGTGTCCCAGGGATATCTTCTGGACTTCAAAGCTTCTTCCCCAAATGGAAGATTTCACCTCTCACAATTATCTGCAGACCAGATAAAGAGAGAGGCATTCTTACATTGTGTTCAAGACCTCCTAGTTATGGGAGTGATCCACCCAGTTCCAAAGGAGGAACAGGGGCAAGGCTTCTATTTAAATCTCTTTGTGGTTCCCAAGAAAGAGGGAACCTTCAGACCAATCATAGATCTCAAGATCCTAAACAAATTTCTCAGGGTCCCATCTTTCAAGATGGATACTATTCGAACCATCCTACATATGATCCAGGAGGGTCAATACATGACTACCGTGGACTTAAAGGATGCTTATCTTCACATTCCGATACACAAAGATCATCATCGGTTTCTCAGGTTCGCCTTCCTAGACAGGCATTACCAGTTTGTGGCTCTTCCCTTTGGGTTAGCTATGGCACCAAGAATCTTTACGAAGGTTCTGGGGTCACTTCTGGCGGTCCTAAGGCCGCAGGGCATAGCAGTAGCCCCTTACTTAGACGACATTCTGATACAGGCGTCGAATTTCCAAATTGCCAAGTCCCATATGGACATTGTTCTGGCATTCCTGAGGTCTCATGGGTGGAAAGTGAACGAAAAGAAGAGTTCTCTATCCCCTCTCACAAGAGTTTCCTTCCTGGGAACTCTGATAGATTCTGTAGAAATGAGGATTTACCTGACAGAGGACAGGTTGTCAAAACTTCTAAATTCCTGCCGTGTTCTTTATTATACTTCTCGCCCCTTCGGTGGCTCAGTGTATGGAAGTAATCGGCTTAATGGTAGCGGCAATGGACATAGTTCCGTTTGCCCGCCTACATCTCAGACCGCTGCAACTCTGCATGCTCAGTCAGTGGAATGGGGATTACACAGATTTGTCCCCTCTACTAAATCTGGATCAAGAGACCAGGGATTCTCTTCTCTGGTGGCTATCTGGGGTCCATCTGTCCAAAGGTATGACCTTCCGGAGGCCAGATTGGACAATAGTAACAACAGATGCTAGCCTTCTGGGCTAGGGTGCAGTCTGGAACTCTCTGAAGGCTCAGGGGTCATTGACTTAGGAGGAGGCATTCCTTCCAATAAACATTCTGGAACTAAGAGCGATATTCAATGCTCTTCAGGCTTGGCCTCAGCTAGCGGCAATGAGGTTCATCAGATTTCAGTCGGACAACATCACGACTGTAGCTTACATCAACCATCAAGGGGGAACAAGGAGTTCCCTAGCGATGTTGGAGGTTTCAAAGATAATTCAATGGGCAGAGATTCACTCTTGCCATCTATCAGCTATCCATATCCCAGGAGTAAAGAACTGGGAGGCAGATTTTCTAAGTCGTCAGACTTTTCATCCGGGGGAGTGGGAGCTCCATCCGGAGGTGTTTGCACAGTTGATTCAACGTTGGGGCAAACCAGAACTGGATCTCATGGCGTCTCGCCAGAACGCCAAGCTTCCTTGTTGTGGATCCAGGTCCAGGGATCCCAAGGCAGCGCTGATAGATGCTCTAGCAGCGCCTTGGTCCTTCAACCTGGCTTATGTGTTTCCACCGTTTCCTCTGCTCCCTCGTCTGATTGCCAAGATCAAACAGGAGAGAGCATCGGTAATTTTGATAGCACCTGCGTGGCCACGCAGGACTTGGTATGCAGATCTGGTGGACATGTCATCCTTTCCACCATGGACTCTGCCTCTGAGACAGGACCTTCTACTTCAGGGTCCTTTCAACCATCCAAATCTAATTTCTCTGCGGCTGACTGCTTGGAGATTGAACGCTTGATTTTATCAAAGCGTGGTTCCTCCGAGTCGGTCATTGATACCTTAATACAGGCGCGAAAGCCTGTCACCAGGAAAATCTATCATAAGATATGGTGTAAATATCTTCATTTGTGTAAATCCAAGGGTTACTCATGGAGTAAGGTCAGGATTCCTAGGATATTATCTTTCCTCCAAGAAGGATTGGAGAAGGGTTTGTCAGCTAGTTCCTTAAAAGGACAGATTTCTGCTCTGTCTATTCTTTTGTACAAACGTCTGGCTGAGGTTCCAAACGTGCAGGCGTTTTGTCAAACTTTAGTCAGAATCAAGCCTGTGTTTAAACCTGTTGCTCCGCCTTGGAGTTTAAATTTAGTTCTTAAGGTTCTTCAAGGGGTTCCGTTTGAACCTTTGCATTCCATAGATATTAAGCTCTTATCCTGGAAGGTTCTGTTTTTAGTAGCTATCTCCTTGGCTCAAAGAGTTTCGGAGTTATCTGCTTTACAATGTGATTCCCCTTATTTAATTTTTCATGCAGATAAGGTAGTGTTACGTACCAAACCTGGTTTTTTACCTAAGGTGGTATCTAATAAAAATATAAATCAGGAGATTGTTGTACCGTCACTGTGTCCTAATCCTTCTTCAAAGAAGGAACGTCTTTTACACAATCTTGACGTGGTTCGTGCTTTAAAGTTTTATTTACAAGCTACTAAAGATTTTCGTCAAACATCTGCATTGTTTGTTGTCTAATCTGGACAGAGGAGAGGCCAAAAGGCTTCGGCAACCTCTCTTTCTTTTGGCTAAGAAGTATAATACGCTTAACTTATGAGACTGCTGGCCAGCAGCCTCCTGAAAGGATTACAGCTCATTCTACTAGAGCGGTAGCTTCCACATGGGTTTTTAAAATTTGATACTTTTGCTTCTTCGGAGGCTATTTTTGGGAGAAGGGTCTTGCAGGCAGTGGTGCCTTCCGTTTAAGCGCCTGCCTTGTCCCTCCCTTCATCCGTGTCCTATAGCTTTGGTATTGTTATCCCACAAGTAATGGATGATCCGTGGACTGGATACACCTTACAAGAGAAAACATAATTTATGCTTACCTGATAAATTTATTTCTCTTGTGGTGTATCCAGTCCACGGCCCGCCCTGTCATTTTAAGGCAGGTATTTTTTATTTTTAAAGTCACCACTGCATCCTATAGTTTCTCCTTTCTCTTGCTTGTCTTCGGTCGAATGACTGGTAGTGGCAGTTAGGGGAGGAGCTATATAGACAGCTCTGCTGTGGGTGATCCTCTTGCAGCTTCCTGTTGGGAAGGAGAATATCCCACAAGTAATGGATGATCCGTGGACTAGATACACCACAAGAGAAATAAATTTATCAGGTAAGCATAAATTATGTTTTTCCGCAGGCACAGGGAGGCATAGCAGGGGGAGGAGGACATTTTTCCAGTCAGTCTGGCCACGACCAGCAATCAGGAATGATACCAACTGAGAGAACCGAGACCACAAACAAAATACAAATAGTAGGTAATGTTGTTAATTTGTCGTTTTTACCCTCAATGAAACACAATATAGGGTATTAAATCTGGGCTTGAATTTTGCACCTACAATTGACTTTGATTTGTTCCAAACATTTATAGATATCAACAGATTGGTTAGGAACATTACACTCAAAAAACATTTCTCTGATGATGTCCCTGATACCTCTGATGAACTGGTACCTGTGACTAACAGCAATTCCAGCTTATGTAATAAACCTAGTTTTCTAGAGAGCTGTGACATTGTCTCATTACAACAATTACAGCTAAATAGTATATCTGAACAAGACACTAGGAGCAGAGGTCCTAGTCTCAAGAAAAAATCATTGTTTTATCCAATGCAGAGTAGAGGGAACATCATTGAAACTTTCCATAGTAGGGTTGAAAGAGATCTAGTAGAACTTAAATCCAAACGACCCAGTTACGGGCCCAATCTGTCCTTGTCTGAAAAAGAAGCTGTTACTTCCTTGAAAAATAATGAAGATTTGGTGGTAAGGAAGTCAGACAAGGGCGGAATGGTGGTGGTAATGGATCGTGCCCATTATGTTGCTGAAGGTTTGAGACAATTGCAAAATGAGGATGACTATCTAGTCCTTAATAGGGATCCGACATCTGAGTACAAAAATAAGTTGAAACATCTTTTGGACGATGGTTTGGAACAGGGGTGTTTAGATTCAAATACGGCTGAATATCTATTTGTGGATAGTCCCAAAACTCCCCTGTTCCACCATTTTCCAAAAACACATAAATCCCTTATAAATGTGAAAGGTCGTCCCATCGTGAGTGGTGTGGATTCTCTTTTGGGAAATCTCTCACAGTGGCTTGACAATATCCTCCAGCCCATTGTTATGTCATTGCTCTCATATGTCAGAGACACCAAACACATTCTCAATATACTCGAACATGTTGAGTGGTCTAACTCAAGTGTATGGATGACAATTGATCTGTATTCGAGCATCCCACATTCCAGGGGCGTGGAGGCTGTGAGGTTTTTTTTTGGATCACTTTACGGATTATGACTGCTGTCTTAAGAATTATATTCTTAAAGTGCTCACATTTTTATTGACACACAATTTTTTCAAGTTTGAAGATACTTATTATCTCCAAAGGTGTGGTACCGCCATGGGGGCAAAGTTTGCCCCCTCCTACGCAAATCTGTTTTTAGGATGGTGAGAATTTTACCACATCTTTGGAGATAATAACCCCTATAGAGATCATATATCTCTATACCAGAGATATATTGATGATCTCATCTTTATATGGACAGGTAGTGAGGAGACTATCCCTGCCTTCCTAGAGTATCTTCACCGGAATGATCTCAACTTGAGATTCACTTGTGAGCACAATTCATACAGCATTAATTATCTGGATGTTACACTGCGAGGCAATACCCTAGGTGGGATTGAGTCTACTGTATATAGAAAGCCTATATCAGGAAACTCATTACTCCAAGGCACGAGTTGCCACCGTAAATACGTCCCTTATGCTATTGCTAAAGGTGAGTTCACTAGGCTAAGAAGAAATTGCACCAGTCCCTTACAGTTGAAGATGGAGTCTGTTGATCTCGAAAAAAGACTCACGAGTAGAAAATATCCTAAGTCTGTAGTGAATAGAGCGATAGCGGCAGTGAGTGCAATAGAAAGGAAGGATCTCCTAGACTTGAAATCTGCAGAGAGGAATGTCTTTAAAGGTGTTACTTTTGTTACTAATCATAGTGTACAATATCAGGAGATATGTAACATTGTACGCAAACACTTTTCTCTCCTCTCTGCAGATGACAAACTAGTGAACACTGTTAATAATGGCCTAAGATGCTCCTATAGGAGGAGCCCAACTTTGGGTAACATTCTGGCACCCACATTACTTAAAACAAAGGATGAGAATAAGGGGTCTTGGCTAAGGCAAACTGGCATGTTCAAATGTGGTCGACGAAAATGCAAACCCTGCGATTATGTCAAAGTGACTAGAAACTTTTCTAGCAGGGTAACCAATAAAGTCTATGATAATGGTGCATGTATGAATTGTACCACTGAATATGCCATTTTCCTTATCGAATGTTCCCTTTGCAAGGTACAATATGTGGGACTCACCTCGAGGGACTTGAACACTAGGATGCGTGAGCACCTGTCATCTTTCAAACTTAACAGGGCTACTACACCTATAGTACAACACTTTGGTACCTTTCATAACAATGATCTGCAACACTTCTCATGGTGCGCCATAGAGAAGGTAATTAGACCTACTAGGGGAGGTGACATTGACACCATTTTGGCAAGGAGGGAGGCCTATTGGATTTTTACTCTGGAAACCAGATTACCCAAGGGTCTGAACTCCAGATTTGATATTATAAATCATTGGGAGTAAATATCTGCTACCCCCTTGCCAAAATGATTGAGCATCATATCCAATCATGTGCTGTAACAGCTATGTTCTTGAGGGTAAACATTCATTACTGGGACTAAACACCATCCATTTGCCAAAATAATTGAGTATCGTATCTAGCCATATGCATTACCAGTTTATACTTTGTTAGGTACTTTTGAAATGTGTTTGCATTATTAGCATTTCATCAAGAGTATTATTTGATTAACTATATAATATATAGTATAAATTTTTAATTTTGTATTATAATATTATATAGCATGTTAAGTCATTGTGCACTGTCATATAAATATATATATATATTCATTTTGACACTAGATCCCACAGGTGCGTTAAAATGGTTTATGACACGTTGTCACGACACTGAAGTCATAATGTTGCACTAAGGTTATCATACTACCTAGTCTGTTAGGCTATTGTACTCTTTATATATATATATATATATATATACATCTTATATACATAGCTCTTAGGATTTTAGTTCTAATGTATAGTACATCATCAATTAATTTGTTGTTACGGTATCATGCTTTTTATTATTAATATTAGTATCTATCTGTTAGGATGTCCCTATGATCCCATCTGTACCATTTAATTTGTTTGCATATCTAATTGTCTTGCGCTCCACTTTATCGTATATAATTACCATCAAATGTATTTGGTTTTATCGCTATAGAGATCAAGGTCTGATTTGCCTGATCTAGTGAATATAGGTTAATGATCGTCTCTGGGTTTCATGCTACTTTGTTATATTTAGTGCGATTAACAGAGATTATATAGGATACAAATTTAAGCCTGTTTTTTCTTGTTATTGGCTAGAGTCATAAAGGCGTTGTTCTGTTTTTAACCTATCATACTTGCCTAAAAGGTTTTTAAACAGGTGTGTGGGTCAGCACATCAGGATGTGACTACGGAATTTCTTTCCAAAACACGTATGCCTGTGTTCTGCGCCCACGTCTGACTCTTCTGTCTATATTTTGCTGTGTTCAACTTTTAAGTGCAATGAATAAAGTTTTCCTGCTTTTACCTAACATGATGGATGTCGGAACTCCGTTCTTTTGTATATACATATATACACACATATATATATCAGTGACGTGCAGTCATAGGAGGCAGGTGAGGCAGCGCCGCACCTGTCCTATGTGTGTAATTACAGTTTTTTAAATGTAAAAAAAAAAAAAATTGTTTCAAAGTTTTTATTAAAATTTATTTTGGTTTCCAAGGTACCCCCCCCCCACACCTGATGCCGCAGCCACCGCCACCATGGCAAAACAGTACACAACTATTTTGATGAGAAGACAATATTCCATTTCCATACATATCCATATTGCACAAAGGAGAGGCTGTGAACCGTTCAGCTTCCATTACACAATATGGATATGTGTTAGAGCATTGAGCAACTGAGCCCCTCTAGAGATTGCCACCCAGTGGCGTTTAAGGCTTAAGTTGTGTGGCGCATATGCTCAAGAGGCTATGTTTGTAAGCAGCCTCTGCAGGAGCAGCACAACCAATCAGCGCCCACTATCAATTTTTTCATAGTAGTTTGGGCGGGTCTGGCGGAAAAGAGCCGACAGACAGAGGTTCGGAGTGAGACAAGCACCAGTGAATTGTCACTTCATGTGGGTAAGTGAGGAGGAATCAGAAACTGTGAGCGGACTGCGTGCAGAGTAGGATGGAGTGAACTAAACTAGTGAAGTTATCTGTCTCTCTGTCCCAAATTGGTGAATTTAACTGTGCCTGTCCCAAATTGGTGAATTTAACTGTGCAATTCAATACAATGTGCGGCACAGCTTATTTTATAGGAAGCAAATAGAGAAATCAAGCACTGCAATAGGAAATGAGATTGTGCCTCTATCTGCTTGCCTTCGTGCTGTTTAAAAAATACAGTACAAACAGGAATGTATTTGTTAAACAGCGTGACGGCAAGCAGACAGAAATGCAGTCTCAATTCCTATTGCAGTGCTTGATTTCTCCATTTGCTATAAAATAAGCTGTGCCGCACATTGTAGTGAATTGCACAGTTAAATTCACCAGTGTAGCAATAAAAGTTGCACTAGATGTTTAACGATGGGCTGCAGTTCTCAAAAACATTCTCCCTGTGCCTCCAGTCTGCTCATCTCAATATTAAATATTTTAGCTGCACACTTGCACACAGTAAACTAAGTGGGAAACCTCCCAGTAAGGTCCGTGATAAAGTCTGAGCAGTACAGGCACAAGAAGTCAGCTGGTGTAGCTGCTTTTACTGCCTCTGGTCATTAGACTGAGAGTTACTGCGTTACAGGTCAGTTGTAGCTGTGTTATTAATCAGCATAATGCTTTGTCTCTTCCAATACAGTTCCTGGTCGGTTTTCCTAATCTCAAATCTTTATTTTTTAACCCCTTTGTGTACAGCCCTTGGTTTCCTATGTTTTGTTTGTTCCCTTTATCTGCTGCTATCTGTAGGGAGAACAGCATGCCGACTCCTCTCTGACACAGTTATCTGTAGTACCCCAGTGATGAAAACCATGATTTATTGCCTGATATCTGACAGCAGAAGAGATGTGAGGTCTTGTTACTGGTTTTGCTATGTGTATGGTAAGTAAATGCTGCTGAGGGACTTTAGAAACTAGGACTTTTCTTCTAATTACTTTAATTCAATCAGAACATGCCTCATATTAATGATTATGGTTTGTGTGAAACAGTCTGACACTGTACCATGGTCAAAAATAAATTTAGCATACTTGTAAAATATACAACACCCTTTTGAGTCTGTATTTGCACAGAGGGTGACATAATGGATAACACAAGTTTTGAAAAAAAAATACATTGAGCTAACAATGAAGTAAATATTGATAAACTGCACAAATTACTGTAAAGTGAAATTTATTTTAAACTAAACCAAATAAACTGTTGTAATTTGTTATAGACACTTTTATTTTTATTTTTTTAGCAGTCAGAAACCATATAAGTATGTATTTTATTAAAGTGAAAGTGTTAAACTAAACACAATTAAGTAGCTTTCCTGTATGTCATTTGAGAAATGTATTTTTTTAGCAAAGTAAACTGAATATTATGCTTTTACCCCAAGATAAATTATATATTGTGTGTGTGTGTGTGTGTGTGTGTGTGTGTGTGTGAGAATGCCATTTATCTTGGGGTAAAAGCATAATATTTAGTTTACTTTGCTAAAAATACAGTTCTCAAATGACATACAGGAAAGCTACTTAATTTTGTTAAGTTTAACACTTTCACTTTAATAAAATACATACTGAAATGGTTTCTGACTGCTAAAAAAATAAAATAAAAAGTGTCTATAACAAAATACAGCAGTTTATTTGGTTTGGTTTAATATAAATTTCACTATATATATATATTCACATGTAGCTATACTGTCCCCAGAGTCCAAGGCAGTTAACCCCACATAAGTCTGTGAACCCTTGACTTGTTCCCAGTTTGTTTGATTGAGAGCTTGCATTGTGTGGCTGTGTTAGGTACCCAGGTTTTGGGAGATACCTTGACGTGGTACCTGGGGTTGTCCCATTTGTCCAGATGCGGTAACTAACTCTTCCAGTTTTGCTTTTAATCTTAGCTGAGAGCTTGCAAGGGAGTGCTGGACTCCCTCTGTATGTTGTATTAATTTGTTTTGTAATTTTCAATCTTGGCCTTGCACCCAGACTTGCCTGGGGTTAACTGCTTGGGACTCTGGGGACAGTATAGATACCTGTGAGAGCTATTGAGCACCCAGGGCTATGGATGTTGCAGGGTCATTGGATATTTACCCAGTCCAGTCTGAGAGTGCAGTCCCCTTCAATGTTTTGTTTATGTCTAGGGTGATTACATAATTCTGTGAACCCTTGACTTGTTCCCAGTTTGTTTGATTGAGAAATTGCATTGTATGGCTGTATTAGGGACCCAGGTTTTGGGAGAGGCCTTGTTGTGGTACCTGGGCTTGTCCCATTTGGCCAGATACAGTAACTAACTCTTCCAGTTTTGCTTAGCTGAGAGCTTGCAAGGAAATGCTGGACTCACTCTGTATGATATATATATATATATATATATATATATATATATATATATATATATATATATATATATAAAACATAGTCCATAAGGAGTGGCACGCAACAGCATCAACAACTAACTGCTGCTCTGCGCAAAGTGTACAAGTATCCAGACTCACTGTATCAAGGCTCAGCACACCTAAGATGATACACAACAGGCAAGCTCAGGTCAAATAATCTTTAAACACCTTTAACATGAAAACAAAGGAAACTGTGTGGCCTCCACTTGAAGAAAACTTATGTTAGAGCTGAAACATTTGGCTATGAGTCTGTTTAATTTGTTTTCACATTAAAGGCTTTTGAAGATTATTTGACCTGAGCTTGCCTTCTGTGTATCATTTTGGGTGTGCTGAGCTTGTTACAGTGAGTGTGTGTGTGTGTGTGTGTATATATATGTGTTTCCTGAGCGTATCATAGCCATTGCCTCACCAGCCTCTGACCTCACCGCACGTCACTGATATATATATATATATATATATATATATATATACATATACACACACACACACATATACAAATACAGACACACACACACACACCTTTAAGCCCTTCCCAGTCCCATACCTTGTCATGTACAACATCCCTTTAAATCAGTGTTAAACCTTTTTTTGTCATTAATAAACATTTAATTTAGGTCTAATATGTATAAATAGAACATAAATACTTTATTTACATATATATTACATGTGTTTTCTTATGCAAACTATATCTAGCGGTAATGATTTACTTCAAGTCTCCAAAACCACAAAAAAATTCAGCTTTGTGTTGCACTTAAAGGACCAGTCAACACTGTACATTTGCATAATCAACAAATGCATGATAAGAAGACAATGCAATAGCACTTAGTCTGAACTTCAAATGAGTAGTAGATTTTTGTTAAATGAATTGCAAAGTTATTTCTATTTCCACTCCCCCCTGTATCATGTGACAGCCATCAGCCAATCACAAATGCATATACATATAAATGCACATGCTCAGTAGGAGTTGGTGACTCAAAAAGTGTAAATATAAAAAGACTGTGCACATTTTGTTAATGGGAGTAAATTGAAAAGTTGCTTAAAATTGCTGCTCTATCTGAATCATGAAGTTTAATTTTGACTTGAGTGTCCCTTTAAAGGGACACTGAACCCAAATGCATGCAATTTTAAGCAACTTTCTAATTTACGCCTATTATCAATTTTCTTCGTTCTCTTGATATCTTTATTTGAAAAAGAAGGCATCTAAGCTTTTTTTTAATTCAGAACTCTGGACAGCACTTTTTTATTGGTGGCTGAATTGATTCACCAATCAGCAAGGACAACCCAGGTTGTTCACCAAAAAATGGTCCGGCATCTAAACTTACATTCTTGCATTTCAAATAAAGATACCAAGAATATGAAGAAAAATTGATAATAGGAGTAAATTAGAAAGTTGCTTAAAATTTCATGCTCTATCTGAATCCGGAAAGAATAAATTTTGGTTCAGTCCCCTTTAAGCTCAACACTTAACTCACACGTGTAATATGAGCACTAATAGCACTCCCTGCGCTGGTCATTAAAAACAAATGTGGCTTTGTTAAGATACTCTGGTTAACCTTTTTTTTTTTTACCATTCATTTGTAATACCAGATTGTGCACTTTTCTTAGAGCGAAACCGAGCGCAAGATTACAGACACTGTGCTATCGATTGTGGTTCCTTTCGGCTAGATTACGAGTTGTCCATTAGAAAGCAGCGTTGTCCGGTCCTAACGCTGCTTTTTAACGCCCGCTGGTATTACGAGTCTTGCTGGTACAGGTGTACCGCTCACTTTTTTGGCCAGACTTTTAAATGCCGCAAATCCACTTACGTAAATTGCGTATCCTCTTTTTTTCAATGGGACTTGCATAGCGCCGGTATTACGAGTCTGACATAAAGTGAGCGGTAGACCCTCTCCTGTTAAGACTGGTACCACATTTAAAAGTCAGTAGTTAAGACTTTTACACTACAACGCCGTAGCATAAAACTCATAACTAAATTGCTAAAATGTACACTAACACCCATAAACTACCTATTAACCCCTATTAACCGATGCCCTCCCGCATTGCAAACACTAAAATAAAATTAACCCTTAATCTGCCGAACCGGACATCGCCGCCACTATAATAAATATATTAACCCCTAAACCGCCACACTCCCGCATTGCAAACACTAGTTAAATATTATTAAATCCCCTAATCTTACACTTATTAACCCTAATCTGCCGCCCTCTACATCGTCGCCACCTACATTATACTTATGAACCCCTAATCCGCTGCCCCCAGCATTGGCGACACCTACTTTATATTTATTAACCCCTAATCTACCTTCCCCAATGTCGCCGCAACCTACCTACACTTCTTAACCCCTAATCTGCCGCCCCCAATGTCGCCGCCCGGCTTGGATGAAGACTTCTCCCGGCTTCGTTGAGGACTTCGGCCCGGTTGGATGAAGACTTCTCCTGGTAAGGTGATCTTCAAGGGGTTAGTGTTAGGTTTTTTAAGGGGGTATTGGGTGGGTTTTAGAGTAGGGTTGGTTGTGTGGGTTGTGGGTTTTAATGTTGGGGGGGATTTGTAATTTTTTTTTACAGGTAAAAGAGCTGATTACTTTGGGGTAATGCCCCGCAAAGGGCCCTTTTAAGGGCTATTTGTAATTTAGTGTAGGGTAGGGCTTTTTTTATTTTGGGGGGGCTTTTTTATTTTGTTAGGGGGATTAGATTAGGTGTAATTAGTTTAAAAATCTTGTAATTTATTATTTTCTGTAATTTAGTGTTTGTTTGTTTTTGTACTTTAGATAATTTTATTTAATTGTATTAATTGTATTTAATTTAGGGAATTAATTTAATTATAGTCTAGTGTTAGGTGTTAGTGTAATTTAGGTTAGGTTTTATTTTACAGGTAAATTTGTCTTTATTTTAACTAGGTAGTTATTAAATAATTAATAACTATTTAGTAACTATTCTTCCTAGTTAAAATAAATACAAACTTACCTGTAAAATAAAAATAAACCCTAAGCTAGCTACAATGTAACTATTAGTTATATTGTAGCTATCTTAGGGTTTATTTTATAGGTAAGTATTTAGTTTTAAATAGGAATAATTTAGTTAATGATAGGAATATTTATTTAGATTTATTTAAATTATATTTAAGTTAGGGGGGTTAGGTTTAGACTTAGATTTAGGGGTTAATAACTTTAATATAGTGGTGGCGACGTTGGGGGCAGCAGATTAGGGGTTAATAAATGTAGGTAGGTGTCGGCGATGTTGGGGACGGCAGATTAGGGGTTAATAATATTTAACTAATGTTTGTGATACAGGAGTGCAGCGGTTTAGGGGTTAATATGTTTATTATAGTGGCAGCGACGTTGGGGGCGGCAGATTAGGGGTTAAGAAGTGTAGGTAGGTTGGGGCGACATTGGGGAAGGCAGATTAGGGGTTAATAAATATAATGTAGGTGTCGCCGATGCTGGGTGCAGCGGATTAGGGGTTCATAAGTACAGGGAGTGCAGAATTATTAGGCAAATGAGTATTTTGACCACATCATCCTCTTTATGCATGTTGTCTTACTCCAAGCTGTATAGGCTCGAAACCCTACTACCAATTAAGCATATTAGGTGATGTGCATCTCTGTAATGAGAAGGGGTGTGGTCTAATGACATCAACACCCTATATCAGGTGTGCATAATTATTAGGCAACTTCCTTTCCTTTGGCAAAATGGGTCAAAAGAAGGACTTGACAGGCTCAGAAAAGTAAAAAATAGTGAGATATCTTGCAGAGGGATGCAGCACTCTTAAAATTGCAAAGCTTCTGAAGCGTGATCATCGAACAATCAAGCGTTTCATTCAAAATAGTCAACAGGGTTGCAAGAAGCGTGTGGAAAAACCAAGGCGCAAAATAACTGCCCATGAACTGAGAAAAGTCAAGCGTGCAGCTGCCAAGATGCCACTTGCCACCAGTTTGGCCATATTTCAGAGCTGCAACATCACTGGAGTGCCCAAAAGCACAAGGTGTGCAATACTCAGAGACATGGGCAAGGTAAGAAAGGCTGAAAGACGACCACCACTGAACAAGACACACAAGCTGAAACGTCAAGACTGGGCCAAGAAATATCTCAAGACTGATTTTTCTAAGGTTTTATGGACTGATGAAATGAGAGTGAGTCTTGATGGGCCAGATGGATGGGCCTGTGGCTGGATTGGTAAAGGGCAGAGAGCTCCAGTCCGACTCAGACGCCAGCAAGGTGGAGGTGGAGTACTGGTTTGGGCTGGTATCATCAAAGATGAGCTTGTGGGGCCTTTTCGGGTTGAGGATGGAGTCAAGCTCAACTCCCAGTCCTACTGCCAGTTTCTGGAAGACACCTTCTTCAAGCAGTGGTACAGGAAGAAGTCTGCATCCTTCAAGAAAAAACATGATTTTCATGCAGGACAATGCTCCATCACACGCATCCAAGTACTCCACAGCGTGGCTGGCAAGAAAGGGTATAAAAGAAGAAAATCTAATGACATGGCCTCCTTGTTCACCTGATCTGAACCCCATTGAGAACCTGTGGTCCATCATCAAATGTGAGATTTACAAGGAGGGAAAACAGTATACCTCTCTGAACAGTGTCTGGGAGGCTGTGGTTGCTGCTGCACGCAATGTTGATGGTGAACAGATCAAAACACTGACAGAATCCATGGATGGCAGGCTTTTGAGTGTCCTTGCAAAGAAAGGTGGCTATATTGGTCACTGATTTGTTTTTGTTTTGTTTTTGAATGTCAGAAATGTATATTTGTGAATGTTGAGATGTTATATTGGTTTCACTGGTAAAAATAAATAATTGAAATGGGTATATATTTGTTTTTTGTTAAGTTGCCTAATAATTATGCACAGTAATAGTCACCTGCACACACAGATATCCCCCTAAAATAGCTAAAACTAAAAACAAACTAAAAACTACTTCCAAAAATATTCAGCTTTGATATTAATGAGTTTTTTGGGTTCATTGAGAACATGGTTGTTGTTCAATAATAAAATTAATCCTCAAAAATACAACTTGCTTAATAATTCTGCACTCCCTGTAAGTGAGCGGTGAGCATAAACTGCTGGTTAGCACCGCACAGCCTCTAACGCAAAACTCGTAATCTAGGTGTTTGTAATCTAATTGTTCATTGTTTTCTAATTATTCATTTAAAATTGTTCCTTAAAAAATCTAATCTGCCTTAAAGAGGCATAGAAGATTAAAAAAAAAAATGCTCAAATGTATTACAGTGTTTTATTATTGCACTGTTGCTTGCTTTGAATTTTTGACAAACCCTGCACAGGAGTTAAACACATTGTTAAAGGGACATGAAAACCCAAAATGTTTCTTTCATGATTCAGATAGAGAATACAAGTTTGCAATTTACATTTATTCTCAAATTTGCTTAGTTCTCATGTTATTCTTGTTGAAGAGATATCTAGATAGGTAGTGTGCACTTGTCTGGGAAACTACATGACAGGAAAAAGTGCTTTTATCTAATGTATATTATTGTTGCAAAACTGCTACTATATAGTGCTGCAGACACGTGCACACTCCCGAGCTTATATTCCTGATTTTCAACAAAGTATAACAATAAAATTAAGACCATTTGATAATAGAAGTAAATTGAAAAGTTGTTTAAAATTGTATGTTCTATCTAAATTCCATCTCCAGTCCAGAGCAGCAATGCACTCATGGAAGCAAGGTGCTCATTGGTGTCTATACATTCTCACATCAGATGTGTTCACCTAGGTCCCAGTAGTACAACTATTCAAATTTACAAGGTTTTTATATTATCTGACTACTCTAATTTGGATCCGATCATTTATTTAATGGAACTTGAAACACTCCCCCAACATTCTTTTTAATTATTCAGATAGAGCATGTGCTTATAAACAACCTTTCAATTTACTGCTATTATCTAATTTGCTTTGTGCTCTTAGTATCGTTTGTTAAATAGCATACCTAGGTAGGCTCAGGAGCTGGAAACTAGCTGGTGATTGGTGACTGTACATATATGCCTCTTGTCATTGTCCTACTGATGTGTTCAGCTAGCTAATTACATTCTCTATCTGAATCATGAAAGAAACATTTTGGGTGTCATGCCCCTTTTAATTGCAGTTCTATCTCCCACATGGGTATAATAAACTAAGCATGCTACCTGCAGCCCATTGCTTAAAATGGTATGTTCTATCTGAATCACGAAAGAAAATATTTGGGTTTCTTGTCCCTTTAAATCCACATTGATCACATTCTCTTGACTTTCAGGCAGTGGATTTATTAGGGTTTTTAGAATTAAATGCCATATTATTAGGCTATGAAAATCATATACAAGTATAAAAAACAAAACAGCTCCAACCAGACTCAAATGTATTTTAATATCAAAATAGCTAAGTGCTCAAATATCCCTACTCACAGAACTTAGAGGTCAAAAGAAAGTCCAGAAAAGATACCACAAGTCCTTCTAAGGTTAACCATCACAACATATAGCCGTTCTCCGGATTTGACAACTGGGCCTCCCAGCCAAGTAATCCAAAACCTGTGAGGAAAAGAATACCTAACGCGTTTCACTGAGCGAACTTCAACAGAGATTAATCAGTTCAATATATGTGCGCGTTGCTCTTTTTATATTAAAATACATTTGAGTCTGTTTTGCGTTGTATTGTTTTTTATATTAACAGTGGTATTTTATGTGATAGGGATTACAAGAGCTTCCATCTGAAGCTGGCAGCAATGGACTTTTAATATCTCATCCTGAATCGCTGAAGTTATTGTAATATATTTTGGAATATGAAAAACATATAAAGGTTATTTTTCACTGAACAAGTAGCATACTATGCTCACCAGCAGCCTGTAGAAATTCTTGTTTGTTCATTGATCTGATGGAGGCCCAAAAATAACAAGTTATCATATAAGCTGGGGTAACCTTTTTAATCATATTTCAGACCTTTGATTGTTATAATTTATTATTGCCCTAAAGACCATTATTAAAGCAAAACCTGTGATATCATACAGGTTATCAACCAATGGGTCTATTTGAATTAGGAAACTGCTTTCTGACAATCATACTTGATGTGAAATAGCTTTTTGAAATGAGTTGAAATGAGATACAATACAAGATATTTCTATTTTAAAAAGTACTTCCATAGTATGCTCTGTTTAAAAGCATACCTAGATAGACAGAGGAACAGCATTGCACTACTGAGAGGTAGGTGATGATTGGTGGCTACTCACATATGACTGTCATTGGAACTGGCTTTAACTCTACATATGTAAAGTATCGGAAATAATACTGTATATAGTATATGTACCATTCTTTGCATGGTTTCCAGACTCTTGATGTATACAGTTTTGAGTATGCTCTCTTTATGAAATGTTTAAATGTCTATTAAACCTTGCGTCTTATATGACCTATAGAAAATGTAAAAAAGTAACAAACTATATGATTGTAAATACTATGGCCCAGATTACGAGTTTTGCGTTAGGCGTTGTGCGGTGCTAACGAGCAGTTTTCCCTCACTGCTCACTTACCTACAGCGCTGGTATTACGAGTTTTCAGAAACCCCTCGTTAAAAGGCAAGAAGTGAGCGTTGAGCAAAATTTTGCTAATTGCCGCACTCAGCGCTGCTTAAGTCAGCGGTGAGCTGGTGTAACGTGCTTATGCACGATTTCCCCATAGGAATCAATGGGGAGAGCCGGCTGAAAAAAAGTCTAACACCTACAAAAAAGCAGCATAAAACTCAGTAATGCAGCCCCATTGATTCCTATGGGGAAATAAAAGTTATGTCTACACCTAACAGCCTAACATGAACCCTGAGTCTAAACACCCCTAATCTTACACTTATTAACCCCTAATCTGCCGCCCCCGACATCGCCGACATTTACATTATATTATTAACTCCTAATCTCCCGCTCTGGACACTGCCGCCACCTACATTATACTTATGAACCCCTAATCTGCTGCCCCCAACATCGCTGACACCTACATTATATTTATTAACCACTAATCTGCCACCCCCAATGTCGCCACCACCTACCTACACTTATTAACCCCTAATCTGCCACCCCCAATGTCGCTGCCACCTACCTACACTTATTGACCCCTAATCTGCCGCCCCTAACGTCGCCGCCACTATAATAAACATATTAACCCCTAAAGCGCCGCACTCCCGCCACGCAAACATTAGTTAAATATTATTAACCCCTAATCTGCCGGCCCTAACATCGCCACCTACCTACATTTATTAACCCCTAATCTGCTGCACCCAACGTCGCCGCCACCATATTAAAGTTATTAACCCCTAAACCTAAGTCTAACCCTAAACCTAACACCCCCTAACTTAAATATAATTTAAATAAATCTAAATAAATATTACTATCATTAACTAAATTATTCCTATTTAAAACTAAATACTTACCTGTAAAATAAACCCTAAGATAGCTACAATATAACTAATAGTTACATTGTAACTAGCTTAGGATTTATTTTTATTTTACAGGCAAGTTTGTATTTATTTTAACTAGGTAGAATAGTTATTAAATAGTTATTAACTATTTAATAACTACCTAGTTAAAATAAAGACAAATTTACCTGTAAAATAAAACCTAACCTAAGTTACACTAACACCTAACACTACACTATAATTAAATAAATTAACTAAATTAAATACAATTACCTACATTAAATTAAATTAGCTAAAGTACAACAAAAAAAAAAACTAAATTACAGAAAATAATAAACAAATTACAGAAATTCAAACTAATTACACCTTATCTAATAGCCCTATTAAAATAAAAAAGCCCCCCCCCCCAAATAAAAAAACCCTAGCCTAAACTAAACTACCAATAGCCCTTAAAAGGGCCTTTTCCGGGGCATTGCCCCAAAGTAATCAGCTCTTTTACCTGTAAAAAAAATACAAACAACCCCCCCAGCAGTAAAACCCACCACCCACACAACCAACCCCCCAAATGAAATACTAGCTAAAAAAAACCTAAGCTCACCATTGCCCTGAAAAGGGCATTTGGATGGGCATTACCCACAACTCGTAATCTAGCAGTATATTTTTAACTATTTAAGGTGATTTAATTTAGATTACATATGGACTGTATAATACTGTAGTACTTCATACTTTTTCCATATTATTATAATAATATTTTTTTTAAAATGGCCACAATTTAATATAATAACTAGTATAGAGTAGGGTAACAAAATTATAGAAAAAATAATCAGTACTTCAATTATTTCAAAAGAAATAAGAGGAAACAAAAATACTATCAAATAAGCATAGGTTGCCTCTAATTATACAGAATTAATTTCCATTGCTAAGAAAATTAAGAGTGAATCATCAGAATGGAATCCAGTGTTAAAGACTGGTCTTATTATTGTCTTTAAATGCTATGTGCCACACTACATGTTAAAATGCTATAATTAAATATATATGATATAATATCATTCAAAGTGCCAAACCTTACTCTGGATAGTACAGATGACTCAGTTAATTAAAAAAATCAATGAAATTATCTATTTTACCTCAAGTTCCCAAAGATTTTAGCTTATCCAATCATACTCTTATAAAGTTATTACTATTAATACCTGCATTTAGATAGTAATCATATTTAAGACCCCATATATAAGTGAATATTTAAAGCCTTTTTTTCATTTACTTGTCAAAGGGTGTCATGGCCAGTCAGAAGGGTGCTGTCCACGTGATTTAATTTAACCAGAGGCATGCTCCAGATCCTGCATTCAATATAGGATCTGGAAAGCACCCTAATTAAGGTCAGTGACGCAAGTAGAACACATTTGATTTACCATGCCACCTGCTTATGTTGTAGGGCAACCAATGCAGAAGGTTAGATCGCAACTTCAAGGGAGTAAGTTTGCAGGTGTGAAATAATGCTATGCAGTAAGAATGATTTAAAAATAGAAATGTTAATAGTTTTTATTTTATCAATTTATCAAAATGCTAAGTGAGTGAATAGAAGAAAAATATAATTATAAACAATATTTGGCGGGACAACCCTTTGCCTTCAAAACTCTTCTAGGTACACTTGTGCAACATCAGGGATTTTGTAGGCATATAGTAAGGTGCATGATTAGACAATTATACTGAACAGGTGCTAATGATCATTAATTTATTATATAGGTTGAAACACAATCATTCACTGGAACAGGATCAGCTGTGTATAAGGAATAAAACAGTGAGGAACAGCCAAACTCTGCTAATAAGGTGAAGTTGCTGAAGACAGTTTAAGGTCATCATGGGAAGGCTGAACACATCAACAAGACACAAGGTAGTTATATTCCATCAGCCACGTCTCTCCCAGGCAGAAATTTCAAGGTAGACAAAGGTTTCTAGATGTGCTGTCCATGTTCTTCTGAAGAAACACAAATAAATGGGCAACATTGAGGACCGTAGACGCAGAGGTTGGCCAAGTAAACTTACAGAGGATGCCCAGCTGTGCCATCAGCTCAAAACTGGCAGAAACCAGTGGGACCCTGGAATACCCCTCTACTATTCGGATAAGTCTGATCAGAAGTGATCTTCATGGCAGACCTGTGGCTAAAAAGCCATACCTCCAATGTGGAAACAAGACCAAGCGACTCAATAATACACAAAAACACAGGAACTGGGATGCAGAAAAAATGTCAGAAGGTGCTCTGGGCAGGTGAGTCAAAATTTAAAATATTTGGCAAGCAGAAGGCAGTTTTTTTTTTGCCAAAGGGCAGGAGAGCAGTACAAGAATGAGTATCTGCAGGCAACAGTGAAGCATTGTGGAGGTTTGGGGTTGTATTTCTGCAAATGGATTTGGGGATTCAATCAGAATTAATGGTCTCCAATGTATTCTGCAGCATGACAACAACCCTAAACATACAGCCAAAGTTATTAACAACTACCCTCAGAGTAAAGAGCCAGGAGTCCTTGATGGTATGTTCTTCACTGAGCCCTGATCTCAACATCATCAAGTTTGTTTGGGATTACATGAAGAGACAGAAACAACTTAGGCTACCTAAATCTACAGAAGAACTGTGGTTAGTTCTCCAAGATGTTTGGATCAAGCTACCAGCCAAGTTCCTTAAAAAACTGTGTTCAAGTGATCTTAGTAGAATTGATGCTTTTTTAAGGCAATGGGTAGACACACCAAATATTGATTTGATTTAGATTATTCTTCTGTTCACTAACTTTGCATTTTGTTAATTGATAAAAAATAAACTATAAACATTTCTATTTTTTAAGCATTCCTACTTTACAGCATTTGTTCACATCTGCCTAAAACATTTGCACAGTAGTGTATATCCATCTATTTATCGGTCTGAGCAAGAGGAGAGTATCCCCAAAATGTCACACTATGTAATAAAATAAACTATTGTAAGCACATATTATGGACCAAGAGGAAAATTTTCCTGAACAAAAATCCAAAACAGCCCTCCACCAATGGAAGATTTAAAAAGAAATTGTCAACAACTTACTTGTTGTCTTGCAAAATGAGCACTTTGAAATTATCAGTGGACCCACTGCCTATACTGAAATAAGGGAGCTAAAATTGTATAAAGTATGAACTCTCTCTTTTCTCTCTTTTTTCTCTTTTTTCTTTCTCTCTCTCTTTCTTTTTCTTTCTCTATTTTTTCTTTCTCTTTCTCTCTTTTTTTCTTTCTTTATTTTTCTCTCTCTTTTTTTTCAATAATTGTAGGCAGTAGTGAAGCAGTGCAGAGCTGTACTTATAAAAGGAACTTTTGAATAATCAACCTCAGTCTGATTCCTCCCTTCAGAGCAAGCCTCCACAGTCTTAGCTTCCATTCTCACAGTCCGACTGTACCAGTGTCCCTCATTTGCGCTATGCATATCAGGAAGGTGAAAAATAAAACTAGCCTCCTGGATCGAAAGTCCAGTAAGTACTACGGAGACCAGCGCTCCGGCTCTCTGCCACAGTCCCATTCATGCTATCTCAGGGCATTCGTGATTGCATGACATTCTCCCAGTCTCATTACCATTTTTGACAGGATTTACGTGGTTGCATTATTGCTATCAGTGTAAAAAAAAGGTTGCTGGCAATATGTTTTCATAGTTTAGAGATCTAGTTCATATTTTGCTGCTTAACCTGAGACTTCAGGAACTGGGGGGGTAAATAAGTTTTCAGGCTGTAACAAGGCCTCCGCTGCGTACCTAATTTATTCCAGTCTGCCAGGCTGAGATTTTATGTAAAAAGTACAGAAATCCACCCCTCAGATGTTGAACTGTACAAATGTGTTCAAGAAATTCTTGGAGTGTAGGATGATCAAGCGTTAAACAGAGGATTTATCTGCTTCAGGTCTCAACCGGTATTAAAAAGCAGCCATCTTGGTCAGTGGTCAGACACGCCCCCCTGCAATACTTATTTTTAATATGTTTTACATATGTTTTGTAAAACATTTATTGTAGCCCTAACACTTCAAGTACTAAATGGCGCTATGTTTTCTAGAGCTGTTATGTGTTGAGCTTGAGCACATGAGCGATGTTTAGCTCAGTTGCAATATCCATTGAAAGCAAAGAGAACCTTAAAGGGATGTTGGCATTCTCTAACATATTCTACTTTACCATGGACTTGTAATATCAATATTCTTGCTAATCCTAGCACAGTCCTGGGATTTATTTTTTTTTAAAGAAATTTTTTTTTTATTACATTTTTAAAGTAAATGTACATAGGATAACTTTCTGTAATTACAATCAGCATATATAAATATTGCACACAAAAAAAGAAAGGTGAAAAGGAAAGGAAGAACACACATATTGAAACTGCATATGTTTCGCGTTCTCTAGTTGGTTCTGACAATCAGATATTAATACACTACACTTTGCCTAGTTAGGCTAGTACGAGTCATTATTAGTGAAGATGTAAGTGATTACAAATCAAATAGGTAGAAAGCATTAACAGTATAACTTTTGAAAAAGTAAGAGTTTGCTGGACATCGCTGGTCACCAAATTATTAGACATTTCATATTTGCTACAGTATATGTTACGTCACAATTATTTTACGCAAATAACAGTAATTCAAGATGCTCTTTGTTCCCATATAAATATAATGTCTGAAATAAAGTCTTGTTTGCCTACAAAAGTGTATTTTTTTTTTCTAGTGATAAAACATGATCGATCTCACAAAGCCACATTGCATAATTGGGTATTTGTGTTTTTTTCCCATAGTCTGGGTATAAGCCGTTTGGCGCAATTAAGCATGCATTGGAATAGTTTGGTGCGATATTGGCAGGGGATAAGGGGGGATATCATTCTATAAGACTGTGTTAGGAGAAAGCATAATGGAGATTCCTAGAGTTTAATTTATACACGTGTTAATGTCTTCCCAGTAGTTTTTAAGTAGGGGACATGTCCACCAGATATGAGATAAGGTGCCTGTTCCGCCACAATGTCTCCAGCACAGTGAGGAGGAGTTCGGAAAGATGCTTTGAAAGCGCTGTGGGGTCAAGTACCATCTGAATATCAATTTGTAATTAATTTCTGCTATGATTAGGGATATAGAAGATTTTTTGGTCTTTGCAAAAATATGGCTCCATTGGGAGTTTGTCAATGTGATATCTAGTTATTTTTCCCATCTTATTAGATAAGCTGGTTTCTTATTAGGAAAGGAGCCTCTTAATTATTTATATATTATAGAATCATGTGATCTGTTTATTGAGGGGGTCTTACATAATACTTCAAAGGGGGTGAGGGGTCTAGTTAATTCTGATTTATATGGATTAATTAGTATAGCATGTCGCATTTGCAGGTAGGGAAAGCAGCAGTGAAAGGGAGGCCCTGGCATTTGAGATACTTCAGTCTGAGGCCGGGGTAGACCTTTATCTAATACACTTAATAATAAGTGTACTGGGACGTTATTAGGTTTGCCTGCAACATTTGGTGATTGTAGGGAGCTGGGTGGTATGAGGATAGGGTTATTTAAGAGAGGGGTAAGTGGGGAGGGTTGACTGGAAATCTCGTTGGGGGTGAGCATTATTTTGTCCCAAATTCGCAGGGTGGTTACTATGTAGTAATTTGAGCTAGCTTCCAGAGGCCTAAATTTAGGTGGGATCCAACAAATATCTCCTAGGTTTATATTGTTGATTAGAAAAGTTTCCATGTTTACCCATGGTTTATTGGGTTGAGAGTGTTTCCATGCTAATAGTTGTGCAATGTTTGCTGATTTGTAATAATTTAATATATTTGGGGCTCACATACCACCATGATCTCTGCTTAAGTATAATGTATCTTTGGATACTCTAGATCTTTTTTGTGACCAGATGAATTGTTCAAATATTTTTTGCTGTTTCAATAAATAAAGTGGAGGGATATCAAGGGGTAGAACTTGGAAAAGATATAGATATTTAGGAAGAATATTCATTTTTATTGCATTAATACGCCCCATCCAAGAGAGATGTCCTTGCCCATGCCAAGCAGCTAGTGATTTTTGAGTGTTTATTTGCAGAGGGGTGTAGTTGAGGTCAAAGAGGTCTGATTGGTTGGGGGAGATATCTATACCTAGGTAACAGATTTTTTTGTTGATTTGAAAAGTAGTGTATGAGGTAAGATAATAATGTTCATCTTCTGTTATATGGACTGGCATTAAAATGGATTCTTCCATATTGTTAGAGAAGTTTGATACTTGTTTATAGGCTTCTAGTTCTTTGAGAAGGGTGTGTAGGGAGGTGTTCAGGGATCGAAGTGTAAATATAATGTTGTCTGCTTACAATAGGCATTTTTGCTGTACCGAACCAAAAGTGATACCTTGTATCTGCTTATCAGTTCTAACTTATGTAGTTAATATCTCCACCACCAACGCAAATCGTAGTGGAGAGAGGGGGCAGCCTTGGCGTGTTCCATTTCTTATAAAAATAAAATTGTTATAGGGGGTTATTGGCATTTATTCTCGCAGAAGGGTTGTTATATAGTGCTTGTATATGCATTATTAATATGTTAGAAAATCCAAACCTCGACAGCGTGGACCAGAGAAAATCCCAGTCCACCCTGTCAAAAACTTTCTCTGCATCCGTAGAAAGCAGAATTAGAGATGTTTTCTTGGTGACGGCAGTGAACAGAGTCTGTAATACACAAATAGTATTATCCTTGGCCTCTCTTCTGCAGATAAAGCCTATCTGGTCGGTGTGAATAATGGTGGGGATAATTTTATTGATTCTTGTTTCAAGAATCTTAGCGTATAATTTAATATCTTTATTTATAAATTAGATTAGGTGGTAGCTAGATACAGATTCGGTTGATTTGCCAGGTTTTGGAATGACAGATATTGTGGCCTCGAGGAGGGCTTGGGTTAGATGACAATTATGGTCTAGGGAGTGATATAGTTCAAAGAGATGTGGACTTAATTGTAATTTAAATAGATGGAAAAATTTAGGGGTGAAGCCGTCTGGGCCTGGGGCTTTGCCTTGTGGGAGATTTTTTTTTATAGCTGTGTAGATTTCTTGTAAGAAGAACTGTAAATCTAAAATATTAAAGGAAATATAAGATATTCCCATAGGGGGCGCTTCCTAAGTACAAGTCCTATAGTAAAGATAATCAAAATAATTAACCATATAATCAACACATCATATCTGAAAAGAAGGAGGACACAGAAGCGCCAATATGGCCTAGTAACGTCTATAAAGATGAAAATTCAATGTGATATAGAAGGGTACTCACAAGGATAGATGAAGCAGACTGGATGAATTGGCAGTGGTCCAGCTCACTGTGTGCCGGCAAAGAAAGCACTCGATCAAATATACAACAGACAAGTCATCCGTTCCTGTGAGTGATGAAACACAACTACCATAGCCTAGTACAGTATATACAGGCAAAAAGCACACTTATTGTTCACACTTACAATGAAAAGCGCACCGCTAGGTGCAGTAATGGCAAGCTGGGACCTCTCAGTCGCCCAGTAAACTGTGCTCAGGCGTTGATGGATTCCACTCACCAGTCACACAATATGAAAAGGTCCCAGGATAACAGCAAGTGTATCATAAAATCAAAATTTTGTTAAAACAAAGCAACGTGTTTCTCAGCCCCTCTAAGGCTGTTTCCTCAGGCTATACAATAAAAATATACATTGATACACTTGCTATATAAACTCTTTAAGTGTCTATGATAGATTAATTAGGACAGACCCACCCCCCTTGATCACTATACCATCTGTGTGAAAATGTTCATTGACAACCACATCCTAGCCTCTACACAGCTGAAACATAATTATAGTAATGAATTCATTATAAAGACTAGGCTAAACCCTATTGCATAAAAACATGGGCTAAATGCATGTACCTATCTATTATAAATGAATAGAACGATTATTGTGCCCTGTGCAAAGCTGCACATTTAATATAATGAGAATCTAATGTATAAAAAAATGTATTAAAACCATTAGTGGATCTCCTTCTGTGTATACGTTAAACCACAACTGATTATATTAATATAATAAATCTGATTTGCATAGGTCGTCTCTACAGACTGATAGATTCTATATAAAAAAAAAGAGATAAAATGTAAAAAAAGTAGATCGTATCCAACTTATCTGACCGCTCTGGATAGTGATGTATGTTTAACATTGCTACTCCAGATACACTGACAGTGTCGTCAGAGAGGTGTGTGTGTATTAATCCAATCCACAATGGCTAGTGGGGTGTGTGTAATAGCGTATCTGCGAGATACATCACACTTCCACACAATTTTACAGTCCAATCAATGCCAGTACGCATTAGGTTAACAATAAAAATATATAATAAATATATGCAGAGCTACCGCCATGTTTCAGGATGTCAAAGACATAAAATAAGCAATTAATCAGAACAGCTGGTCCCTATATCCATACTGGTAGCAAGACCAATGGAGACACTATAAGGCGGAAAGGTACAAGTCCCTCCCCCCAAGGTGCACAAACCTAAGGACAAGAACTGTGACTTGCGCAACAGGTAGTAGGAATTTATACAAAATATGTACCAGGATTATAGTGGGACAAACTAACTATTATAGACTATATCGACATGAAACTGTTTCTTACAGAACAACGAAGGGAGAAGCTTCAGGGGGCCTGTCGCCTGCTCCAGTCTACTCCTCTTCCATCAGTGGCTCAATGTATGGAAGTCGTAGGTCTTATGGTAGCGGCTTCGGATGCTATTCCTTTTGCCAGATTCCATCTGAGGCCTCTTCAGTTGTGTATGCTAGGTCAGTGGAATGGAGACCATTCCGACCTCTCTGAAAATCAATCTGGATCCTTGGACCAGAGGATTTCTTTTATGGTGGCTATCCCCGAAAAACTGTGCTTCAGGGAATATGCGACCTTCCTGGGAAAACCGTGATGGGGCGCTGTATGGGGTCATCACAGAGCTCAGGGGATCTGGTGCCCAGAGGAAGTGAAGCTTCCAATAAATATTTTGGAACTGAGGGCCATTTTCAATTCCCTACAGTCATAGCCCTATTGCGTACTGTTTATTTTATTCTATTCCAGTCATACAACATCACCACAGTGGCTTATATCAATCATCAGGGAGGCCCTCTGAGATTGCTGGTGATGAAGGAGGTCTCTTGCATCCTTCACTGGGTGAAGACTTATCATTGTCAGATCTCAGCAATCCACATACCAGGGGTGGACAATTGGGAAGCAGACATTCAGGAGAATGGTCTCTAAATCAGGAATTGTTTCAAGAGATCACCCTCAGGTGGGGGTGTCTTTAGATAGATCTAATGCCAATTTGCCAAGGTAAGAATCAAGATCGAGAGATCCTCAAGCAGAGTTAGTGGATGCCTTAGCAGTTCCTTGGAACTTCAGTCTTGTATATCTTTTTCCACCTATGGTTCTGCTTCCATGAGTCATAGCTCGGATAAAGCAGGAGGGCATTCCTACCATTCTTGTGGCTCCCTTATGGCCACGCTACCACAAGCTATATTCTCTGAGGTTGACTGCTTGGAGATTGAATGCTTAGTTCTATCAAAGAGGGGTTTCTCATAGAAAGTTATTGATACCTTGGTACAGGCCAGAAAGCCTGTCACTAGACCCATCTATCACAAGGTCTAGAGAACTTGCCTATCGTGGTGTACAGATAGGGTTTTTGTTTTGTGTTTTTAAATATTTTTATTGAGGTTCAAGTCAAGGCATACATACAAGGAATGTCAAGAAACAATATAAAAAGTAAAAGAGCTTCAAGGTATACATAACTGTATACTGTATTATCTAGAAAGACATACAGTATACAGTTACATTACATGACATATCTTAATATTAGACTATACCTTGATTGCCATTTGAACTATATACCCACTAAATTATTTAAGAGGCAGTCTTGGACCTCACAACTGTATAACAAATATGCAGCTATAGTAGGTAATCTCAAGTATAAAGAGACCACTCTTGGGTCTCAGGTGAGGAACCTGGTTTTACTATATATGAAAGTTGAAATAATATGAACCATTATGTAGCCAAAATAGTGCAGTATAATATTTTTTTATGATCCTGCTAGTAAAATGACCCATCCTCCTAGGAACCAAACTGATAGTGATGACATTATTTATTTTCCTAATCAAGTCCTGTAGCTAATTTGCCTGACTATTTTCTTTCTCTCTTTTGTTTTTTTTCTTGTTTGTGTTTATTTTTATGATCACTTGGCCCTGTGTGGCTTAAGAGACAAAGAAAGTGTTGTCTTTTTCTTTTTGTATTTGTGTACACTGGTTATAAATAAATATTTAAAAAAAAAATCAAGTCCTGTAGCTATAAAGTAAAGTATGGTTTGTTAATTGGGAACATGCCATTAACTGGGTACATGGCGTAGCTAATTATATATAATGCTCTATGGACCCACTAGACCCCAGTTTATGTTTTGGCTTTAATATGGAAAAGAATATGGGGATATTAAGAATGTGGCATAGTCCCTTTTTAGTTTAGCTAAGGAAATCTAGCAGCTATAAGGATCCTGGCACACAGTTTGTCAAATAATATGGTTCAGTGAAATGGTTCATAAATATGTAGACAATGAGATGGTCCATCCAGTATAAAGAGTTCTCCTTAGGTATAGAATATTAATAAAGAGGTAGCTAGTAGAGTGTTGACTGTAGACAAACTGTTTATGGGGAGGTAGATGCGACAAGTAGTTGTTACTGGGATTAATATCAGCATTCTCTTTTCTGTATAGTTAAGTGTATCATCGGGGCTATGGTAGTAAAAAATGTAGTAATGTTAGACTTCCCTGTCTCTCAGGATTGGGTAACATTGGAGGAAGTAGATAAGGGGAGATTGTGCCATCTTTGGTACATTTGGCATAGCTTACTAATATTTAAATCTGACCCATGTCCAACAAGACTGAGAGTTATACAGGTATATAGAAAGAGCAAAACATAACAAAATTTTGCTCTGAAAGTACAAGCATAAGAAACATTAGGTATACCTAGGAGCTAGATCTCAAATATTATCCTTTTCATATTAGTCCGAGAGGGTAAAATTAAAATGCTGAGACTTCTTAGTTAGCAGCACAACATCAATATGAATATGGGAAATCACTATATATATATATATATATATATATATATATATATATATATATATATATACAGTATATAAAATTGATCGGTTCACCATCTAGCTATTGTTAGAAAAAAACTTCACCCTATTCTAGTGCATCCTCCGCAGCCGGGTCACGCTGTGTCTGAGGTAGACTTCTGTAGAAACTTGACATGGCAAGATTTCTGGCAGCTGCATCGGTAGACTGATTACTACGTCTTGGTGAGCGTATTCTCTCAAATAACAATATGGTGTCTCCCTTGTTTTCATTATCTATCGTCACGGTCTGGGCTGGGATAGACCTCTCAGTAGCAGTAAGGTTCTTAAAGCTTGTAATCATCATAAGCTCAAACTCCTTTAAACAGGTGCAAATAGTAATATAGACCACCTCTAAAATTGTAGTCATTTTAAAGCTGTAGTTGAAGTCACTTTATCAGATGCTTAACCCAGATAACCGGGTGGGGGGGTGCTGTGAGTCAAACACTAGGCCGCCACCTTGACTAACAACAGTCCAGACTAGTGCTCCGGATTGAATGTAGCTAGCAGATAATAGGGTCTGTCAGTACAGTATGGAGTTCTACGTACTTTCCTAGCTCTTATTAGGGAGGATGTCTTGAATATTAGCAGATAACTGGGGGATTATCAAATCTAAAGACGGAGCATCTAGTTTATGCGACCTGTCATGGCCCTGCCCAGACACACCCCCTACAGATAGGGGTTTTCCTTGGCATAAGGTGAAGATTCCACAGATTCTGCAATTTATTCGGGATGGTTTAGAGAAAGGCTTATTAGCTAGTTCTGTGAAGGGTCAGATTTCTGCCCTTTCTGTTCTTTTACATAAGAAGTTGGCTCAGTTGCCAGATGTTCAGTCATTCGTTCAGGCTCTTACCTGAATTCAACCTGTTTTCAAACCTGTTGCTCCTCTTTGGAGTCAATGGGGCCCATTTATCAAGCTCTGTATGGAGCTTGTGGGCCCGTGTTTCTGGCGAGTCTTCAGACTCGCCAGAAACAGCAGTTATGAAGCAGCGGTCTAAAGACCGCTGCTCCATAACCCTGTCCGACTGCTCTGATGAGGCAGACAGGAATCGCAGCAAGACAGGAATCGCAGCAAGACAGGAATCGCAGCAAGACAGGAATCGCAGCAATTCAACCTGATCGAATACGATCGGGTTGATTGACACCTCCGGTCGTGAGTCTGCAGGGGGCGGCGTTGCACCAGCAGCTCTTGTGAGCTGCTGGTGCAATGCTGAATACGGAGAGCGTATTGCTCTCCACATTCAGCGAGGTCTTGCGGACCTGATCCGCACTGTCGGATCAGGTCTGCAAGACCTTTGATAAATAGGCCCCTTAATCTTGTTCTTAGAGTTCTTCAACAGGCTCCGTTTGAGCCTATGCATTCTGTTATCTTGGAAAGTTTTATTTTTGTTGGCAATATCTTATGCTTGTAGAGTTTCTGAATTGTCTTCCTTATTTATTTTATACTCTGGTAAGCTCAAGCAAGGGTCAGAAGGCTACTGCTGTTTCCTTGTCTTTCTGGTTTCGAAGTTTGATTTGCATGGCATATATTTGAAGCGGGTCAGCAGCCACCATGTTGGATTATGGCTCATTCTACCCATGCAGTATCTTCCTCTTCAGTGGAACAGATTTGTAAAGCTGCTACTTGGTCTTCCTTACACACATTCACTAAATGTTATAAATTCTATGTTTTTGTCTCTTCAAGAGGTGGTGCCTAGTTCTTAGGACTACCTTTGCTACTTTATCTCCCTATTCATTCATGTCCTTCTGCTTGGGTATTGATTTCCCAAAGGTAATGAATAAATCGTGGACTCTCAGTGCCATTAGAAAGAAAACAAAATTTATCCTTGTCAGTCACAAAATACATTTTGCAGCTCTAGATATAATAGAAAGACCATAGCAAACAACAACTTTTTTCAGCCAAAAACACTGTCCTTTTAACTAGAGTGTTTTATGATGCGTTGTCATGCTTACCTGATAAATTATTTTCTTTCATGGTAGTGTGAGTCCACGAACCCGCCCTGAGTTTATGTATTGGTGGTAGTCTTGTGGTACCTCTATACCCCTTATGTTACTTTTCCTTATCCTCTGCTTGAACAACTGAAGGGTAGGGGAAGTGGAAGGAATACTTAATTGCTTGTTTAGGGGGGCCTTTGCCTCCTCCTGGTAACTAGGTGAAGTATTTCCCATAGGTAATAAATGAATTGTGGACTCTCACTGCCAAGAAAGAAAATAATTTATCAGGTAAGCATACATTTTGTTTTTAATGGTGACCTATCAATGAGCTGTATGTGAATTAACTTTTCTTTAGTGACACTGGGTATCTGCAATCTTTGGGCTAATTGGGTATCCAGAAAACATCAGCTTGCCCCTGAATCAATCATGGCAGGTAGATTAACTGAGTTCTTGTCCCACTGCAAGGAGAGAGATAGGGAGAATTAGGCTTTAAATATCTCTGCATTTGATCAATGGATAAGAAGGAGAAGATGTTGCTTATCCCTAGGAGTCTTGGGCTTGGCAGTGCAAACTCAAGCTATATGTCCAGGCTTTCTGCAGTACAAGCAGAGGTTTAGCAACCTTCAGAGAGGGGACCTCTGACACCTATTTGCATAGGTTCTCAGCGGAGGCAGCTGGTGGAAGCAGAGGGCTATCTGGTAAGGAATGGAAAGCATTGATGGACTTGAGAAATAATCCTAAACTAGTTTTCAGAGAAGCGGACAAGGGGGGGTGCTCTGGTAGTTATGAACTATGATGATTACAGGTCGGAAATTTTGCTTCAATTGAATGACAGCAAGACCTATAGAGCCTTACCTGGAGATCCTATAAAGGGATTTAAGAAGGAGATTGATGATTACACACAATCTTTGGAACAACAAGGCTGGATTTATAAAGACCCTAGCATCTTATTTACTCACGGATTGCCCGATAACTCCTATCCTCTACACCAGAGCTTTCCAAACTTTTCATGTTGGTGACACACTTTGTAGACCTACATCATTTTGCGACACAGTAATTCAGTTGTACTAGCAAAAAGGAGGTTAAACTAACTTGTTTTAAAAGATACGGACACATTAATAAATTATATAATAACAAAATGCATTTACATACAAGTAACAGTATGTAAGTATGTGCAAGAATTAAAAAAAGTTTAATAACACCAATAGCTACTTAATATTTTAATGGGATATAATGAGGTTGATGGGATAAACACAGTTTCGGAATATTTGGTGTAATATTAGATAAAGACACTAATATTTCATCATCAAGCATTTTTAAGCTTTCACTTTCTATCCATATATCAAGAGCAGAAGCAGCAATGCACTACTGGGAGCTAGTTGCAAAAAAAACACCTCTGACATCAGCTCAACGTTTAAGCTGCCACCCTCAGAGCTCTGTGAGTCCGACTGACTACTGCCCGCGCTGCAAACACACTGTTGTCCCACTCACTGGCTACACTTACAGTCACAAGCCAATTAAGGAGACTACACGTGCAGTCAGGAGCCAATGTGCCGCCAAATCCGCCAATGGTAATAGTTTCAGTTCCCACTGAGCTGTGCCAATTGGTTAAGATGATCGGTGACCCACTAGGTATCAATCACGTGTCAACCATGTGATATGCGTAGCAGGCAGGTGGAAAGTCAGAAACCAAAAAACAATTTAAAAAAAAAATATTTAAATTTAAAAAAAAATTGTGCTGAGGCAGGGACACACCGACACACAGTTTGGAAAGCACTGCTCTACACATTGTCTAAGGTACATAAAAATCCATTGAAACCTCCGGGGAGACCAATCGTCTCTGCTCGTGGATCTGTTTTACAATCCCTCGCTATCTATGTGGATTCTATACTACAGCCTTTAGTAAGGAACATCCTATCATTTCTATTAGATTCAATTGAAATGATAAAGATTCTACAACAGGATGATATGACGATCACTGATACTGACTTACTGTTGACACTGGATGTCGCCAGTTTGTATACTGCCATTCCTCATACAGGTGGGTTGAATGCCACAAGGAGACATTTAAATCGATACCCATATGTGGGTCCACCTATGGAGGTAATATTACGTCTTCTCGAATTCTGCCTGGAATGTAATTATTTCCGTTTTGAACGGAAATTTTACTTACAGATTTCTGGAACAGCGATGGGGTCGAATATGGCTCCATCATATGCCAACATCTTTATGGCAGAATTTGAGCTATTTGACATTGATCTATTTCGTGACCCAAACATCAGGATGTTCAAAAGATATATAGATGACTTGTGTATCATTTGGACGGGCACCAGACATGAGTTGGATAACTGGTTTTCCCAACTAAACAGATCAAGTGAACAGCTCAAATTCAAAATTAATGCTTCTGATACCTGTATTGAGTTTTTAGATTTGTTAATCTTCAATAATGATAATCGCCTAGAGACTACTCTATACACCAAGGAGACGGATAGGAACTCCATCCTAAGAGCTGAGAGCTGCCATCCACCGGCCCTTAAAAGGGCACTGCCTATCTCCCAATTGAAGAGAGTGGTACAGAACAACAGTACTAAAAGTAAAAAGTTGGAACAACTCCAGGAAATGGAGAACAAGTTTACCCACAGGGGATATAAACGTAAAACCATTCAGGATATCAAATCTACTATGTCCACATTGACACAAGCTGAAGCAAAGAGAACCAGCGAAGACACACCTGACGTGGCTTCAAGGATGACGTTCGTGACCACATATTCTCCTGACAAGTGGCAAACGCCCAGTATTCTACAGGAGAATTGGTACATCATCAACACAGATGAACGTTTACCCTTTAAGAATACCATCCATCCGAGGGTTGGTTATAAACGTTCAAGATCTTTGAGGGACTACTTGATGCATCCTGACAATATCCAAAGTTATACCAACAAGACTTGGTTAGGGAAGTCTAAACATTGTTTTAAGTGTATGGGTTGCACTAACTGTAATGGGTTGATGCAAACCACCCATTTTGTCCACCCATGGCACAACAAACGCTATGCCATTAAGGCGGGATCAGACTGATATACTACAGGAAAGTTTTCCTCTGTGAAAAGCACAATTGGGCAGAAAGAAGCTACTAACAGGTGGCAACCGGGCCATAGAACAAGCTATTGATGCTGCTGTTCGTTCCTGGCAGACTGCTTCTTATTTTGTTTTGCATATGTAAATATGACCCTGGGGATAGTCTCCCTAAGGGTGATGGGAGAAACCAGACGTGGACTCCTTGCCCAATGTGCTTAGAGGGATATGGCTGCACCTCACTGACAAGGCTCAAAGGAGGCCGAAACGATCGTCTGGGGTTGTCATGTTCTTTGTTCAGAGGAGAATTGCCTGGTATTTCGGGGCTGGACTGACCATGTTGGTGGGGTCAGACTGATATACTACAGGAAAGTTTTCCTCTGTGAAAAGTACAATTGGGCAGAAAGAAGCTACTACCAGGTGGCAACCGGGCCATAGAACAAGCTATTGATGCTGCTCATTCTGTTTTGCATATGTTCTATATAGATGTCTGCAATTTTCTCCTGATGTGCACAAACATCAAGGAAGGTGTAGACCAGTAAGTATTTTCAATTATGAAAACAAGCCATTAGTGAAAATCAGCAAGGATTTGTAAGAAATAGATCATGCCACTAGAGTGACCACGTGTCCTGAGTCTTGCAGGAGACGGAGGCAGGAGTCAGCTATCAGGTAGGTTTTTTTTATACTTACCTGGCACTGCAATCTGTGATTTCCGTAGTGGGTCAGGGTCCTGTCCATTTGCTTCGTCCAAGTTGAGCAGGCAGATATGTTTATAGCAATTTGAAGCATAACTTTGATGCAGTGCACTCGTGAAAGTAAGTGTCCCTGATGGGATGGGTAATGTACCAAGTACGCCGCTGTCACTAAGTCACTTAGTTAAAGCAGGTGTACATTGTATACCACATGTCTAAACTGGTGACCACTGTTTGTTTGTTTTTCTTTCAAAAATTTGCACAAAAAAAAAAAGGTATCAAAATCATCTTTTTTTTGGGAGGGGGTGGTGTCCCTGAATGGCAATTTGGAAATGTGGTCACCCTATACACACACTCATATACACATACATATACACACACACATATATATATATATATATATATATATATATATATATATATACTGTGTAATTAGTCTGCTGCAAGGAAGACACATCAGCCGCCTAGTTTGCAAGTAAAAACCGACTTTATTTAAAGTCAAAATTAAGCATGGTACAAGTATGCTCGGGAGGGAGCACTAAGAATGAAACGTCCGACGCGTTTCCTGCCCGGAGGCACTTCGTCAGGGACTAAAGCACAGTGAATCACTTAGTTCTTTTAAACACATAGCATTTCCTGTTACGTTTGCTTACCTGCGTTGCAGCACACCTGTTGGTATTGATTAAGACGAATACTTCGCGGTATTGGTCTCTTCACACACAGCTTGTCCGCGCATGCGCTACGGACCACACACAGCTACTTCACAGTATATATATCTTGTATCTATTAGTGTCTCTGTCTGACTAATAGCTGTATGAGAAAAAACCAAAGCGCTTCCGGCTATTGCTGCATTATAAAAGTAACACTGGTGAAGCAATTATGTAGCAGTATCTTAAGAATCATTTCAAGCTAATATGTTTATAGAAAATATAAAAAAAAGATATTAATAAAAAACAAAATTGGTATCAAAAAATGCTATTCTTATATGCGATCTTTATCTCATTACATGTTTACCTAATAAAATGGTTTCGATATTTTTCTGAGAGAGGAAAAGAAAAGAGAATTCACTAGACAAAAAAATGCTATTCTTATATGCGATCTTTATCTCATTACATGTTTACCTAATAAAATGGTTTCGATATTTTTCTGAGAGAGGAAAAGAAAAGAGAATTCACTAGACATCCCCTTATATATACAGATCTACCAAATACAAGTTCATCTCTATATTAATACTTATGTTATATGTTATATTATATTATATTGTGTAGCATTGTATTCCCTCTTTTAGGTTTCCAATATTCAAGCTTCCAATGTTAAAGCTACAATTCCTCCATGTTGAATATGCTCTATATAGGTTCAAAAATTATTTATTTATTTATCTCTTTATTTATTTATTTATTTCCACTGGGTTTGACCTGGTATCAGTGTATATGAATTTATATTCTGTTTAAATCATTATTACCTATTTTCAAACCCACTGAGTTTTTAGCATACTTTACTCTCGTCATCCTTTCTTATCTCTTGTCATTTTTCATATTACTTTTTATTTAATTTTGTGTTATTTTATCTCCTCGTTTTTATCCCTATATTGGTTGTTATTTCTAATATTTTTTATTTATTATTTTTTATTTTTATTTTTTATTTATTTTTTATTTTTATCTAGTGTTCTGTGACATATCTTGTGATTAAACCCCTTGTGAAACGGAAAGCTCTGATATATTAGTGTCTAATTGTGAATGAATTGTGTATTGCACATCTACTACTTGTTATGCTGTGTTTATTCATCCCTTAGTGTTATTTCTTTTGAACTTGTGAATTTGTTAAAGTGACCAAGGTGACTGTGTTGATGATGAAAAAAATGTTTCATTATTACTGTTATTGTATAAAAAATAATAATAAACGCTCTGTATGCTAAAACTTTGACTGTGTCGTGTCATATGAATCCTTTTTAAATTTACTGATTGCATTATCTCTCTATGCTAAGAATTTGTCTCACTTATATAGTGCTCGAAAAAAATATATATTTAAAAATAAAATTTCCTTTACTCTTATCCAATCCAATATAAAAAGAAAATTGAAATAAAAACTTAAACTACAACCTATGTAATGATGTTAAATACTATTGTTCTTTGGTTTTACTGAGGAATTGGTGCTGTAACATCAAAATATTGCATACTTGGAATACAATATTACACAACGAATAATTCAATTTTTGGTATTTGGTTTCTTGTATTATTATTATTATTTGATGGTTACCATCTTAACTTGTTAGATATTAGATGTTTAATGCATTTAAGCTTATAACTTTCCATGCCCCTACTGCATCAATTCCAATCCATGGATGATGCTATGAGGTACTGATGGTACTCGTTAGATTGTTATGTCAACTTTTCGTCTAAACTGTATTATGTACTTCTCTATTTGAATTGCCTTAGTCCACAAAATACCTAAGGTCAGTAATTTTATTAATTCCTAAAGGGACCCCTGTAGACAAATGAAAAATCCAAAAAGCCTCTTTCCTATTTAGTACAGCTGTTCTATCTCCCCCTTTGGTACTGTTAATGGCTGTGTCAATGCCTTGAAACCCTAGTACTGTGCCTATATTGTTATCATTTATGGGCATTCCCATAGTTTTAAAATGTGCAACAAAGTGTTTCGCTATAGGTGTTTTAGGGGGGTCTTGTTTGATAGATATCAAATGTTCACGGATTCGATCTTTTAATAATCTTGTAGTCCTACCTACATATTGTTTGTGGCATAGATTGCATGTAATTAAATAAACCACAAATTTAGAATGGCATGTCATCCTATGTCTGATATCAAAAGTTTTACCTGTAACCGTGGACTTAAATGAATCACCTGAAATGACAAACTCACAGCTTTTACATGGTATTCTTTTACATTTGTAAAATCCATTTTGACTTTGTAACCATGTAGCTGTATGCTTTCTAGAGAAATCCCTTTCCAATAGTTCTAGCTCTCTTACTAAAACATCTGATTCCTTGTTTCTTCATCACCTCTTGTAAAAGTGTATCCTTTTCCAAAACTGGAATATATTTTCTGATTATTTGATTTATGTGTTTGAACTGCCTACTGTAGCTAGTAGTAAATGTAATTGGACCCTCTGTATGTTGTCCAATGTAATGTTTATTTCTTTTATTGTGTTTCTTATTGCTATCTTTCAGTAGATCTTCTCTACTCATGTTTTCTACTTCTTTGCTTGTCTGTAAAAGTGTGGTTCTATCGTATCCCCTGACAATGAGTCGCTTAGAAAGTAAGTTAGCTTGTTCCTTATACACGTCTAGATGTGTACAGTTTCGTCTAAGACGCATATATTGCCCTTTAGGAATAGCTCTTTTTAAGTGGGACGGATGGTGTGAGTCTGCCCGAAGTATAGTATTCCCTGAAGTCGATTTCCTGTAAGTTGATGTTATTATTTTATGTAAATCAAAATCCAGTTTTAACTCTATGTCTAAAAACGGTATATTAGTACCAGTTTTGGAAAAGGATACACTTTTACAAGAGGTGATGAAGAAACAAGGAATCAGATGTGTTAGTAAGAGAGCTAGAACTATTGGAAATCAACTAACTAGGGATTTCTCTAGAAAGCATACAGCTACATGGTTACAAAGTCAAAATGGATTTTACAAATGTAAAAGAATACCATGTAAAAGCTGTGAGTTTGTCATTTCAGGTGATTCATTTAAGTCCACGGTTACAGGTAAAACTTTTGATATCAGACATAGGATGACATGCCATTCTAAATTTGTGGTTTATTTAATTACATGCAATCTATGCCACAAACAATATGTAGGTAGGACTACAAGATTATTAAAAGATCGAATCCGTGAACATTTGATATCTATCAAACAAGACCCCCCTAAAACACCTATAGCGAAACACTTTGTTGCACATTTTAAAACTATGGGAATGCCCATAAATGATAACAATATAGGCACAGTACTAGGGTTTCAAGGCATTGACACAGCCATTAACAGTACCAAAGGGGGAGATAGAACAGCTGTACTAAATAGGAAAGAGGCTTTTTGGATTTTTCATTTGTCTACAGGGGTCCCTTTAGGAATTAATAAAATTACTGACCTTAGGTATTTTGTGGACTAAGGCAATTCAAATAGAGAAGTACATAATACAGTTTAGACGAAAAGTTGACATAACAATCTAACGAGTACCATCAGTACCTCATAGCATCATCCATGGATTGGAATTGATGCAGTAGGGGCATGGAAAGTTATAAGCTTAAATGCATTAAACATCTAATATCTAACAAGTTAAGATGGTAACCATCAAATAATAATAATAATACAAGAAACCAAATACCAAAAATTGAATTATTCGTTGTGTAATATTGTATTCCAAGTATGCAATATTTTGATGTTACAGCACCAATTCCTCAGTAAAACCAAAGAACAATAGTATTTAACATCATTACATAGGTTGTAGTTTAAGTTTTTATTTCAATTTTCTTTTTATATTGGATTGGATAAGAGTAAAGGAAATTTTATTTTTAAATATATATTTTTTTCGAGCACTATATAAGTGAGACAAATTCTTAGCATAGAGAGATAATGCAATCAGTAAATTTAAAAAGGATTCATATGACACGACACAGTCAAAGTTTTAGCATACAGAGCGTTTATTATTATTTTTTATACAATAACAGTAATAATGAAACATTTTTTTCATCATCAACACAGTCACCTTGGTCACTTTAACAAATTCACAAGTTCAAAAGAAATAACACTAAGGGATGAATAAACACAGCATAACAAGTAGTAGATGTGCAATACACAATTCATTCACAATTAGACACTAATATATCAGAGCTTTCCGTTTCACAAGGGGTTTAATCACAAGATAAGTCACAGAACACTAGATAAAAATAAAAAATAAATAAAAAATAAAAATAAAAATAAAAATAAAAAATAATAAATAAAAAATATTAGAAATAACAACCAATATAGGGATAAAAACGAGGAGATAAAATAACACAAAATTAAATAAAAAGTAATATGAAAAATGACAAGAGATAAGAAAGGATGACGAGAGTAAAGTATGCTAAAAACTCAGTGGGTTTGAAAATAGGTAATAATGATTTAAACAGAATATAAATTCATATACACTGATACCAGGTCAAACCCAGTGGAAATAAATAAATAAATAAAGAGATAAATAAATAAATAATTTTTGAACCTATATAGAGCATATTCAACATGGAGGAATTGTAGCTTTAACATTGGAAGCTTAAATATTGGAAACCTAAAAGAGGGAATACAATGCTACACAATATAATATAATATAACATATAACATAAGTATTAATATAGAGATGAACTTGTATTTGGTAGATCTGTATATATAAGGGGATGTCTAGTGAATTCTCTTTTCTTTTCCTCTCTCAGAAAAATATCGAAACCATTTTATTAGGTAAACATGTAATGAGATAAAGATCGCATATAAGAATAGCATTTTTTTGTCTAGTGAATTCTCTTTTCTTTTCCTCTCTCAGAAAAATATCGAAACCATTTTATTAGGTAAACATGTAATGAGATAAAGATCGCATATAAGAATAGCATTTTTTGATACCAATTTTGTTTTTTATTAATATCTTTTTTTTATATTTTCTATAAACATATTAGCTTGAAATGATTCTTAAGATACTGCTATGTAATTGCTTCACCAGTGTTACTTTTATAATGCAGCAATAGCCGGAAGCGCTTTGGTTTTTTCTCATACAGCTATTAGTCAGACAGAGACACTAATAGATACAAGATATATATACTGTGAAGTAGCTGTGTGTGGTCCGTAGCGCATGCGCGGACAAGCTGTGTGTGAAGAGACCAATACCGCGAAGTATTCGTCTTAATCAATACCAACAGGTGTGCTGCAACGCAGGTAAGCAAACGTAACAGGAAATGCTATGTGTTTAAAAGAACTAAGTGATTCACTGTGCTTTAGTCCCTGATGAAGTGCCTCCGGGCAGGAAACGCGTCGGACGTTTCATTCTTAGTGCTCCCTCCCGAGCATACTTGTACCATGCTTAATTTTGACTTTAAATAAAGTCGGTTTTTACTTGCAAACTAGGCGGCTGATGTGTCTTCCTTGCAGCAGACTAATTACACAGTATCCAGGAATCCCTTCTCGTGAGACTAAGGAGTGTCTCATCTCCAGGTTGCAAGGAGCCTCGTTACCACCCACGCAGGAACGCATAGAACTTCACAGTGGATACAAGGTAATCTCTCTTTTGGTTTATAGAGATACCGATAGATGCAATAGATATACGTATTTACATCATACATTCTAATCTATGTTCTTGTGCATACTGCGGTGAGGTGAACTAGAGACTATATATATTTACACAGAAGGAAAAAAAAGCACGTATATCGCTATACAGTTTGAAGCTTGACTCAAGATATACACTACATACAAATAAGTGCAAAATAATTACAGTGTGTGAGAGTGCGCCCTATAATCATCCAGCTATATATATATATATATATATATATATATATATGTTATATGAAATACGACAGTTAGCTGCAGGCGTTGCTTACCTCTGCAACCAGCCTCCTGATCCGGCACAAAGCTGTGTTAGAGTCTCTGGCCACCTTGTCCCCGGGACCCCAGCAATACACCACACATCATCTCAATGCAAGGCCAGCCACAGCTTTGAGTGAGTCACAGTGACCTGGGCTGTGGAGACAACTGAATGCAGCCGCAGGCTCCAAGGTAACAGGATCTTATGCTCCTGTACTTGCAGGGCCAAGTGATATGTGCTTCACTTTGGAATGGATTCAAATCTCCTAAAATCAGGTCTGGGGACAGTCAAAAAAGATGACCCAGGTTTGTGCCCAGGCAGTAAAATATATACATTTTCTATCATGGCTCACAGGCAATGATTCATCTAGAGCCTTACAATGCTAGCTCTGCCCGCACACATCAAAATTAGATTGGGGCCTTACACCAGTACCCTGATGGCGACCTGTGTGGTTATGGTGCCCCGGGAAACTGCCTGCTTTGTCCGCCCCTTAAAACGGCCATTCACTTTCTTGGCTGTTTTTGCCCCATTGTTAATGATCTATAAGTATATGAGGAACCTTTGTAGCATCTTTTGATCCAAATTAGCACAGACACTTATTTGTTTGCTTTTTTCTCCAACATTGGTGTGTCCGGTCCACGGCGTCATCCTTACTTGTGGGATATTCTCTTCCCCAACAGGAAATGGCAAAGAGTCCCAGCAAAGCTGGTCACATGATCCCTCCTAGGCTCCGCCCACCCCAGTCATTCTCTTTGCCGTTGCACAGGCAACATCTCCACGGAGATGGTTAAGAGTTTTTTGGTGTTTAAATGTAGTTTTTATTCTTCTATCAAGTGTTTGTTATTTTAAAATAGTGCTGGTATGTACTATTTACTCTGAAACAGAAAAGGATGAAGATTTCTGTTTGTAAGAGGAAGATGATTTTAGCAGACAGTAACTAAAATCGATTGCTGTTTCCACACAGGACTGTTGAGATGAAGTAACTTCAGTTGGGGGAAACAGTTAGCAGACCTTTCTGCTTAAGGTATGACTAGCCATATTTCTAACAAGACCATGTAATGCTGGAAGGCTGTCATTTCCCCTCATGGGGACCGGTAAGCCATTTTCTTAGTCAAATATAAAAGAATAAAGGGCTTAAAAAAGGGCTTAAAAACTGGTAGACATTTTTATGGGCTAAAACGATTGCTTTATTGGGGCATATTATGCAGATTGTAGCTTATAATTGGCATTATAATCTTGGGGAACGTTTAAAAAACGGCAGGCACTGTGTTGGACACCTTTTTTAGTCTGGGGGCCTTTCTAGTTATAGACTCAGCCTCATTTTCGTGCCATTACTGCACAGTTGTTTTTGGAGAGCAAGGCATGCAGATGCATGTGTGAGGATCTAAGAATCACTAAAAAAGCTTCTAGAAGGCGTCATTTGGTATCGTATTCCCCTCTGGGCTTGGTTGGGTCTCAGCAAAGCATATAGCTGGGACTGTATAGGGGTTAAATTTAAAAACGGCTCCGGTTCCGTTAATTTAAGGGTTAAAGCTCTGAAATTTGGTGTGCAATACTTTTAATGCTTTAAGACACTGTGGTGAAATTTTGGTGAATTTTGAACAATTCCTTCATACTTTTTCACATATTCAGTAATAAAGTGTTTTCAGTTTGAAATTTAAAGTGACAGTAACGGTTTTATTTTAAAACGTTTTTTGTGCTTTGTTGACAAGTTTAAGCCTGTTTAACATGTCTGTACCATCAGATAAGCTATGTTCTATATGTATGAAAGCCAATGTGTCTCCCCATTTAAATTTATGTGATAATTGTGCCATAGTGTCCAAACAAAGTAAGGACAGTAATGCCACAGATAATGATATTGCCCAAGATGATTCCTCAAATGAGGGGAGTAAACATGATACTACATCATCCCCTACTGTGTCTACACCAGTTATGCCCACACAGGAGGCCCCTAGTACATATAGTGCGCCAATACTTATTACCATGCAACAATTAACGGCTGTAATGGATAACTCCATAGCAAATCTTTTATCCAAAATGCCTACTTATCAGAGAAAGCGCGATTGCTCTGTTTTAAACACTGAAGAGCAGGAGGACGCTGATGATAACTGTTCTGACATACCCTGACACCAATCTCAAGGGGCCATGAGGGAGGTTTTGTCTGATGGAGAAATCTCAGATTCAGGAAAAATTTCTCATCAAGCTGAACCTGATGTTGTGACATTTAAATTTAAATTAGAACATCTCCGCGCACTGCTTAAGGAGGTGTTATCTACTCTGGATGATTGTGACAATTTGGTCATTCCAGAGAAATTATGTAAGATGGACAAGTTCCAGAGGTTCCGATGCCCCCCGACGCTTTTCCTATACCCAAGCGGGTGGCGGACATAGTAAATAAAGAGTGGGAAAGGCCCGGCATACCTTTTGTTCCCCCCCCCCTATATTTAAGAAATTATTTCCTATAGTCGACCCCAGAAAGGACTTATGGCAGACAGTCCCCAAGGTCGAGGGGGCGGTTTCTACTCTAAACAAACGCACTACTATTCCTATCGAAGATAGTTGTGCTTTCAAAGATCCTATGGATAAGAAATTAGAGGGTTTGCTTAAAAAGATTTTTGTACAGCAAGGTTACCTTCTACAACCAATTTCATGCATTGTTCCTGTCACTACGGCAGCGTGTTTCTGGTTCGAAGAACTAGAAAAGTCGCTCAGTAAAGAATCTTCGTATGAGGAGGTTATGGACAGAGTTCAAGCACTTAAATTGGCTAACTCTTTCGTTTTAGATGCCGCTTTGCAATTAGCTAGATTAGCGGCGAAAAATTCAGGGTTTGCTATCGTGGCGCGCAGAGCGCTTTGGCTAAAGTCTTGGTCAGCGGATGTGTCTTCCAAGACAAAATTGCTTAACATTCCTTTCAAAGGTAAAACATTATTTGGACCTGATTTGAAAGAGATTATTTCAGACATCACTGGGGGAAAGGGCCACGCCCTCCCACAGGATAGGTCTTTTAAGGCTAAAAATAAGCCTAATTTTCGTCCCTTTCGCAGAAACGGACCAGCCTCTAATTCTGTATCCTCTAAGCAAGAGGGTAATACTTCACAACCCAAACCAGCCTGGAAACCAATGCAAGGCTGGAACAAGGGTAAGCAGGCCAAGAAGCCTACCACTGCTACCAAAACAGCATGAAGGGATAGCCCACGATCCGGGACCGGATCTAGTGGGGGGCAGACTTTCTCTCTTTGCTCAGGCTTGGGCAAGAGATGTTCAGGATCCTTGGGCGCTAGAAATAGTTTCTCAAGGTTATCTCCTGGAATTCAAGGAACTACCCCCAAGGGGAAGGTTCCACAGGTCTCAATTATCTTCAAACCAAATAAAGAGACAGGCATTCTTACATTGTGTAGAAGACCTGTTGATACATCCAGATGGGAGTGATACATCCAGTTCCAATAAGAGAACAAGGAATGGGATTTTATTCCAATCTGTTCATAGTTCCCAAAAAAGAGGGAACATTCAGACCAATTTTGGATCTAAAGATCCTAAACAAATTTCTCAGGGTACCATCGTTCAAAATGGAAACTATTCAAACGATCCTACCTACTATCCAGGAAAATCAATTTATGACTACCGTGGATTTAAAGGATGCGTACCTACATATTCCTATCCAAAAGGAACATTCCTAAGGTTCGCTTTTCTGGACAAGCATTACCAGTTTGTGGCACTTCCATTCGGATTAGCCACTGCTCCAAGGATTTTCACAAAGGTACTAGGGTCCCTTCTAGCGGTTCTAAGACCAAGGGGCATTGCAGTAGTACCTTACTTGGACGACATCCTGATTCAAGCGTCGTCCCTGTCAAAAGCAAAGGCTCATACGGACATCGTCCTAGCCTTTCTCAGATCTCACGGATGGAAGGTGAACAAAGAAAAAAGTTCTCTGTCCCCGTCAACAAGAGTTCCCTTCTTGGGAACAATAATAGATTCCTTAGAAATGAGGATTTTTCTGACAGAGGTCAGAAAATCAAAACTTCTAAGCTCTTGTCAAGTACTTCATTCTGTTCCTCGTCCTTCCATAGCGCAGTGCATGGAAGTAATAGGATTGATGGTTGCAACAATGGACATAGTTCCTTTTGCACGAATTCATCTAAGACCATTACAACTGTGCATGCTCAGACAGTGGAATGGGGATTATACAGACTTGTCTCCGACGATTCAAGTAGATCAAAAGACCAGAGATTCACTCCGTTGGTGGCTGACCCTGGACAATCTGTCACAGGGAATGAGCTTCCGCAGACCAGAGTGGGTCATTGTCACGACCGACGCCAGCCTAGTGGGCTGGGGCACGGTCTGGGAATCCCTGAAAGCTCAGGGTCTATGGTCTCGGGAAGAGTCTCTTCTCCCGATAAACATTCTGGAACTGAGAGCGATATTCAATGCTCTCAGAGCTTGGCCTCAACTAGCAAAGGCCAAATTCATAAGGTTTCAGTCAGACAACATGACGACCGTTGCATATATCAATCATCAGGGGGGAACAAGGAGTTCCCTGGCGATGAAAGAAGTGACCAAGATAATTCAATGGGCGGAGGATCACTCCTGCCACTTGTCTGCGATCCACATCCCAGGAGTGGAAAATTGGGAAGCGGATTTTCTGAGTCGTCAGACATTCCATCCGGGGGAGTGGGAACTCCATCCGGAAATCTTTGCCCAAATAACTCAATTATGGGGCATTCCAGACATGGATCTGATGGCGTCTCGTCAGAACTTCAAGGTTCCTTGCTACGGGTCCAGATCCAGGGATCCCAAGGCGACTCTAGTAGATGCACTAGTAGCACCTTGGACCTTCAACCTAGCTTATGTATTCCCACCGTTTCCTCTCATCCCCAGGCTGGTAGCCAGGATCCATCAGGAGAGGGCCTCGGTGATCTTGATAGCTCCTGCGTGGCCACGCAGGACTTGGTATGCAGACCTGGTGAATATGTCATCGGCTCCACCATGGAAGCTACCTTTGAGACAGGACCTTCTTGTTCAGGGTCCATTCGAACATCCGAATCTGGTTTCCCTCCAACTGACGGCTTGGAGATTGAACGCTTGATTTTATCAAAGCGTGGGTTTTCAGATTCTGTAATAGATACTCTGATTCAGGCTAGAAAGCCTGTAACTAGAAAAATTTACCATAAAATATGGAAAAAATATATCTGTTGGTGTGAATCTAAAGGATTCCCATGGAACAAGATAAAAATTCCTAAGATTCTATCCTTTCTACAAGAAGGTTTGGAGAAAGGATTATCTGCAAGTTCTCTGAAGGGACAGATCTCTGCTTTATCTGTTTTACTTCACAAAAGACTGGCAGCCGTGCCAGATGTTCAAGCATTTGTTCAGGCTCTGGTTAGGATCAAGCCTGTTTACAGACCTTTGACTCCTCCCTGGAGTCTAAATCTAGTTCTTTCAGTTCTTCAAGGGGTTCCGTTTGAACCCTTACATTCCGTAGATATTAAGTTACTATCTTGGAAAGTTTTGTTTTTGGTTGCAATTTCTTCTGCTAGAAGAGTTTCAGAGTTATCTGCTCTGCAGTGTTCTCCGCCCTATCTGGTGTTCCATGCAGATAAGGTGGTTTTGCGTACTAAGCCTGGTTTTCTTCCGAAAGTTGTTTCCAACAAAAATATTAACCAGGAGATAGTTGTACCTTCTTTGTGTCCGAATCCAGTTTCAAAGAAGGAACGTTTGTTACACAATTTGGACGTAGTCCGTGCTGTAAAATTCTATTTAGAGGCTACAAAAGATTTCAGACAAACATCTTCCTTGTTTGTTGTTTATTCTGGTAAAAGGAGAGGTCAAAAAGCGACTTCTACCTCTCTTTCCTTTTGGCTTAAAAGCATTATCCGATTGGCTTATGAGACTGCCGGACGGCAGCCTCCTGAAAGAATCACAGCTCACTCCACTAGGGCTGTGGCTTCCACATGGGCCTTCAAGAACGAGGCTTCTGTTGACCAGATATGTAAGGCAGCAACTTGGTCTTCACTGCACACTTTTGCCAAATTTTACAAATTTGATACTTTTGCTTCTTCGGAGGCTATTTTTGGGAGAAAGGTTTTGCAAGCCGTGGTGCCTTCCATTTAGGTGACCTGATTTGCTCCCTCCCTTCATCCGTGTCCTAAAGCTTTGGTATTGGTTCCCACAAGTAAGGATGACGCCGTGGACCGGACACACCAATGTTGGAGAAAACAGAATTTATGCTTACCTGATAAATTACTTTCTCCAACGGTGTGTCCGGTCCACGGCCCGCCCTGGTTTTTTAATCAGGTCTGATGAATTATTTTCTCTAACTACAGTCACCACGGTATCATATGGTTTCTCCTATATATATTTCCTCCTGTCCGTCGGTCGAATGACTGGGGTGGGCGGAGCCTAGGAGGGATCATGTGACCAGCTTTGCTGGGACTCTTTGCCATTTCCTGTTGGGGAAGAGAATATCCCACAAGTAAGGATGACGCCGTGGACCGGACACACCGTTGGAGAAAGTAATTTATCAGGTAAGCATAAATTCTGTTTTTTTGTTTGTTTTTCAATGAGCTCGAAAAATTCAAGCACCTATTGTTTCCTGCAACAATATACGTGACAACATATGCTGTTGCTTTGACACTATGTGTAACTTTGTATAGTGCAAATATTTCAAGTGTTCTACAGACAATTTCCACTGTACACATTTCTGCACATTCTGTGACATAATATCTACTACTCATATGCCTTTCTTTCTCTTTCATAAAGCTTACTACATAAATAAATAGAATGTTTAATTGTTGCATTTATATATGATATGAGTGGAGGTTTTTTTTTTACATTTTATGTCTCTTTTTCTTGAAATCATACTGGTTGGGTGACAATCCTGAAAAACATATGCACAAACCTGAGCAAAATGTTCTTTATGTGTATAAACATGCAGGTTTATTTTAAGGAAAAAATCTCACTACATCATAAAGCCCGGAGGGGCTTCAATGTGCAGAAGTTAACCCCTAGAGGAACAGGCATAGTTACATATTAAAGGGATATGAAACCCAAACATTTGTTGTGTGATTTATATAGAGCAAACCATTTAAAAATAAATAAATCAATTTACTTCTATTTTTAAGTTGGCTTTCTTCCCATGATATTCTGTGTTGAAGAGATACCTTGAGCATTACATGGCAGGAAATAGGGCTGCCATCTAGTGTTCTTGCAAATGGATACAATTCTTGCAAAACTACTGCTATATAGTGCTCCAGAAATGGGCCAGCTCCTAAGCAAACGTCCCTGCTTTTCAACAAAAGATACCAAGAGATTGAATAAAAAATAGATAGTAGAAGTAAATTAGAAAGAGTTTTAAAATAGCATGCTCTATCTGAATCATGAAAGAAAAAAAATTTGGGGTTTCATATCCCTTTAAGGAGACATTCCCGCCATACTTAAAATGCACGTCAATGCATTTCAGTTTTGAATAGAAGCATTTTTGCTTGCTTTAGCAGAAAAACTAAAAGGTATCACTATTTTTAGTGTGAGCTTTTTCTGTGCATGTCCATATAAGGTGAACGAAAAGAACTGATCCATAAACGTTAAAACAAAGTCTTTAATCGATTCCCCTCAGGATAAAAGAAGAAAGGTACCAGCAAACTTTAGTTCACATACATTCATGGGCGAAGCACTGATGGACTTAAGCGTTTCGGATATGCATCCATAGTCACAGCCTGCAGTGCTCAACCCCACATTAGTTTAGAAACCATATGCAAGAATTGGATAGGATAAAACAAAAACACGCCCACCAAAATAGAACCAATTAAACAACAGTAGTATTTCCCTCCACAGCAAAATAAGAAATTGTCACGTAACCATTCATAACATTAATGTATAAACATTGTGTCATAATAATTAATATATACCTAATAGATGAAGGTATCGTAAGGAAAAATGTAGTCTAAGCATAACTCAATCTATGTACTAGAAAGCGAACATGTGAATCAATATATGGACAGTTTAAAAACAATGTTAATCACATGGGCATTCCAACTCGAATGATTGTAATATGGATTCAAAATATATGTTACATTGGCACACCCTTGCAAGGACACTTAAGTCACGGAAACATATATTCACTGTTATTCTCACTACAAAAGAGAATTGATAAGTGTAAAAAAACCAAAAACGGATTGATACTAAAGGGCGCTCATCCTTATTAGTAGGACCTGTCTCTAGCCTTATGTGATTATTAAGCTCCAACATCTATTTAATGTGAATCAATAAATTAGACAGAAAGTAATGAATAATATTATAGAACAGTCATTAGTAAGTCTGAATAGGCCTAACAATGTCTCATCAAATAGTGGAACAAATGGTGCTCATTATTGATAGTATAAATCATTTTAAGCCTATCCACATATTATAAAACAATATAAAAAAATACTTAACTGATTGATTGTTACAATGTAGTGGGAGGAGAGACTCTCCGAATGATGACCCTAAGTACATGCATATAAACAAAGATCTACTTAAATGGGTAATAAACACAACCCTAGCGTGAATACAACATGGGAAGAAAAAATATAATATACTGATGCTATTTACTATATACTGGGTCAAACCCTCCTACATACCTTTACATAAATGTAAGAACATTAGTCCCAGTGGTTCATGAAATCATGCCTGGCGTTAAGACCTGCAGGTAAAAGTGTAAAAATTCAGTATGCCTCACGCTTAACTAAAAGTTAGTCCAGGTCACCTACCCTCTTGGGTTTCTGGATTTTCTCTTTTGCACACCAAGTAAAACGATTAAGGTTACCTTTATGGTAAACTCCAAAGTGTTGTACTATTGCAGTGGATGACTAAACAAGGAAAGGTGCTCCCTTATCCTGGTGTTAATGTCTCTGGAAGTGAGTCCAACATACTGGATTTTACACTGGACATACTCGATAACATAAATTACATATTTGGATGTACAATTCATGCAGGCACCAATCTTGTAACTTTTATTAGTTACAGTGCTCACAAAGTTTTTTGTGACTTTAACATAGTCAGATGGTTTACACTTATGGGGTCCGCATTTATACATACCTACATGTTTGAGCCACAAACCACTGGGATCTTGTTTGGATCTTAATAGTGTTGGGGCCAAAATGGAGCCTAACGTTGGGCTTTTTTTATAGGAGCATCTCAAACCTTTTCTCACTGTATCCACCAGTTTATCATCTGCGGATAATATAGAGAACTGCTTTCATACAATTTGGCACACTAAGGGATATTGTGCACTATGTGTTGTTACAAAGGGGACACCATCGAAAGCATCCCTATCCAATGTCTTAGTTTTCAAAAGACTCTCTCTGGTTTTAAATTTCACTGCCCTTTCAATGGCTTGTTGGGGATATTTCCTAGCCCTCAAACAATTCTCTAGATCTTTAACAATTCTCTTCAGTCTCGTATATTCCCCTTTTGCAATGACAAAAGGCACATATTGTTAGTGACAGGTGTTGTCAAATAGAAGGGAATTCCCCAAAATTGGTTTATGATAGACTGTGGATTCTATGGTCCCTTGATCTGATCCCACCAAAGTGAGAACCAAATAATTGATACATTTCGAATTATGGTCAAAGGTAAATCTTAGACCAATATCATTGGTATTAAGATACTCAATAAAATATGGTATACTCTCCTCCTTACCTATCCAAATGAACAACGAGTCATCGATATACCTTTTGAACAAAGACATGTACTGCCTGTACGGATCACTATCTCCAAAGATGTAGTAAAACTCCCACCAACCTAAGAAGAGGTTAGCAAATGAAGGAGCCTTAACTCCAGGTATGATGTCATGAACCACTGGGACTAATGTTCTTACATTTATGTAAAGGTATGTAGAAGGTTTTGACCCAGTATATAGTATATAGCATTAGTATATTAGATTTTTTCTTCCCATGTTGTATTCACGCTAGGGTTGTGTTTATTACCCATTTAAGTAGATCTTTGTTTATATTCATGTACTTAGGGTCATCATTTAGAGAGTCTCTCCTCCCGCTACATTGTAACAATCAATCAGTTAAGTTATGTATTTTTTTACTGTTTAACACAATGTTTTATAATATGTGGATAGGCTTAAAATGGTTTATGCTAGCAATGATGAGCACCATTTGTTCCACTATTTGATGAGACATTGTTAGGCCTATTCAGACTTACTAATGACTGTTCTATAATATTATTAATTCATTTCTGTCCAATTTATTGATTCACATTAAATAGATGTTGGAGCTTAATAATGACATAAGGCAAGAAACAGGTCCTACCAATAAGGATGAGCACCCTTTAGTATCAATACGTTTGGTTTTCTTTACACTTACCAATTCTCTTTTGTAGTGAGAATAATAGTGAATATATGTTTCCCGTGACTTAAGTGCCCTTGCAAGGGTGTGCCAATGTAACATATATTTTGAATCCATATTACAATCATTCGAGTTGGAATGCCCATGTGATTAACAGTGTTTTTAAACTGTCCATATATTGATTCACATGTTCGCTTTATAGTACATAGATTGAGTTATGTTTAGACTACATATTTCCTTATGATACCTTCATCTGTTAGGTATATATACTTGTGGGATTGCTCATTTACTTACCTATTGAGTTTGTTTAAAACTGTATCATGTATGGGTAATTATTATGGCACAATGTTTATACATTCATTTTATGAATGGTTACGTGACATTTTCTTTACTTTGCTGTGTAGGGAAATACTACTTTGTTTAATTGGTTCTATTTCGGTGGGCGTGTTTTTGTTTTATCCTATCCAATTCTTGCATATGGTTTTTAAACTAATGTGGAGTTGAGCACTGCAGGCTGTGACTACGGCTGTATATCCGAAACGCGTAAGCCCATCAGAGTGGAATCGATTAAAGACTTTGTTTTAACGTTTATGGATCAATTCTTTTCTTTCACCTTTTCAACTCCAGAAGATCTGGACACATAGCTGTTGCATTTGGTTGGAGCAGGTGTTTTGCAGCGCATTGGCTGGAGGGTAGGTCACATGACAGTGACGTAGAGGTAATCGAAGAAAAACGTTGAAGAACCCGGAGATGATACCCTGTGAGCCACTTAGTGAGTAAGATGACGTTTCACCCTTGACGGTGGCATAAGGTACAGGGCTTGGGAGTTTCTCTCTGTGTGTGTTTTACCTGAAGTGGGGTGAAGTGGCGTGACATTACGCATACATCCAACAGAATTACCTTATTCCCCTCCATAGAGCCTAGAAGTCAGACACCTTGATGTAACATTGTGTTGAAGTCCTATTTCATGTCCATATAAAGCATACTTTAACCCCTTAACGACCGAGGACGTGCAGGGTACGTCCTCTAAAAAATGTCAGTTAACGACCAAGGACATACCCTGCACGTCCTCAGTCTGGAAAGCAGCTGGAAGCGATCCTGCTCGCTTCCAGCTGCTTTCCGGTTATTGCAGTGATGCCTCGACATCGAGGCATCCTGCAATAACACTTTCTGGCCATCCGATGCAGAGAGAGCCACTCTGTGGCCCTCTCTGCACCGGACATCGATGGCCGGTATCGTTGGTGGGTGGGAGCCGACTTGGGAGGCGGGTGGGCAGCCATCGGTGAGATCTGGAAGGTGGAGGGGGGCGGGATAGGGGGCGGAGCCTTCGAGGGCGCGCACGGGCGCGCGCGCGTGCACGGTGGGTGGAGGGCGGGCACGTGCACTGGGCGGGAGCGGGTGGGAACCGCTACACTACAGAAAAAAAGTAAAGAGTAAAGTGTATTAAAAAATGAAATAAACATTTTTTAAAAAAAGCATTTAAGCGATCTGGAAGGGGTGGGGGGTTGGTATGGGGGGGGGGGGAAGCTACACTACAGAAAAGGGAATTTTTTTTAATAAAAAAACATATTTTCACTAAAATGGGTACTGGCAGACAGCTGCCAGTACCCAAGATGGCGCACATTAAGTCAGAGGGGGAGGGTTAGAGAGCTGTTGGGTGGGGGATCAGTGAGGTTGGGGGCTAAGGGGGATCCTACACAGAAGCATATGTAAATATGCTAAAACAAAATGCACAAAAATGCACAAATTTTCCTTTTATTTTAGTACTGGCAGAGTTTCTGCCAGTACTTAAGATGGCGGGGACATTTGTGGGGTAGGGGAGGGAAGAGAGATGTTTGGGAGGGATCAGGGGGTCTGATGTTTCAGGTGGGAGGCTGATCTCTACACTAAAGCTAAAATTAACCCTGCAAGCTCCCTACAAGCTACCTAATTAACCCCTTCACTGCTAGCCATAATACACGTGTGATGCGCAGCGCCATTTAGCAGCATTCTAATTACCAAAAAGCAACGCCAAAGTCATATATGTCTGCTATTTCTGAACAAAGGGGATCCCAGAGAAGCATTTACAACCATTTGTGCCATAATTGCACAAGCTGTTTGTAAATGATTTCAGTGACAAACCTAAAATTGTGAAAAATGTAATGGTTTTTTTAATTTGATCGCATTTGGCGGTGAAATGGTGGCATGAAATATACCAAAATGGGCCTAGATCAATACTTGGGGTTGTCTACTACACTACACTAAAGCTAAAAATACCCCAAAAAGCTCCTTACATGCTCCCTAATTAACCCCTTCACTGCTGGGCATAATACACGTGTGGTGCGCAGTGGCATTTAGCGGCCTTCTAATTACCAAAAAGCAAAGCCAAAGCCATATATGTCTGCTATTTATGAACAAAGGGGATCCCAGAGAAGAATTTACAACCATTTATGCCATAATTGCACAAGCAGTTTGTAAATAATTTCAGTGAGAAACTGAAAGTTTGTGAAAAAATTTGTGAAAAAGTGAACAATTTTTTGTATTTGATCGCATTTGGCGGTGAAATGGTGGCATGAAATATACCAAAATGGGCCTAGATCAATACTTTGGGATGTCTTCTAAAAAAAAATATATATATGTCAATGGATATTCAAGGATTCCTGACAGATATCAGTGTTCCAATGCAACTAGCGCTAATTTTGATAAAAAGTGGTTTGGAAATAGCAAAGTGCTACTTGTATTTATTGCCCTATAACTTGCAAAAAAAGTAAAGAACAGGTAAACATTGGGTATTTCTAAACTCAGGACAAAATTTAGAAACTATTTAGCATGAGTGTTTTTTGGTGGTTGTAGATGTGTAACAGATTTTGGGGTTCAAAGTTAGAAAAAGTGTGTTTTTTTCCATTTTTCCTCATATTTTATAATTTTTTTTATAGTGAATGATAAGATATGATGAAAATAATGGTATCTTTAGAAAGTCCATTTAATGGCGAGAAAAACGGTATATAATATGTGTGGGAACAGTAAATGAGTAAGAGGAAAATTACAGCTAAACACAAACACCGCAAAAATGTAAAAATAGCCTTGGTCCCAAACGGACAGAAAATGGAAAAGTGCTGCGGTCATTAAGGGGTTAAATATGATTCATGCACTGGCATTTTAAACAGTGTGTCTGCTCAAATAGCTAGCAGTGTTTTTTATCATATAAATTGAATCATCACAAACACAAGGTGCTGACAGCTCTCTGAGCAGACACAGTCTTCAAAAGGCAATTGAATGAAGCATATTTAGATATGCTTCACGTCCTCTTGTAAGTAAATCACTTAGCATTTACTATAAGTGTTTTTGTAGAATATTCTTGTAGAATATTGCAAAAATGTTTATATTCAAAAGTGAAATGCATTGATGTACAGTAAATTTTAGTTTTGTCTGGAATGCCCCTTTAACAGGCCACATATTTATTATATCTTAACCCCTTAGTTACCAGACCATTTTTCATTTTTCTTACCCTTAAGGACAAGGGCTATTTTTACATTTCTGCGGTGTTTGTGTTTAGATGTAATTTTCCTCTTACTCCTTTACTGTACCCACACATATTATATACCGTTTTTCTCACCATTAAATGGACATTCTAAAGATACATTTATTTTCATCATATCTTATAATTTACTATAGAAAATATATAAAATATAATGAAAAAATGGAAAAAAACACACTTTTTCTAACTTTGACCCCCAAAATCTCTTATGCATCTACAATCACCAAAAAACTCCCATGCTAAATTGTTTCTAAATTTTGTCCTGAGTTTAGAAATTACCAATGTTTACATCTTCTTTGCTTTTTTGAAAGTTATAGGACAATAAGTACAAGTAGCACTTTGCTATTTCCAAACCATTTTTTTTTTTTTTTCAAAATTAGCAATAGTTACAAGTTAACACTGATATCTTTCAGGAATCCCTGAATATCCCTTGACATGTATATATTTTTTTTAGTAGACAACCCAAGTATTGATCTAGGCCCATTTTGGTATATTTCATGCCACCATTTCACCGCCAAATGCGATCAAATAAAAAAAAAATGTTAACTTTTTCACAAACTTTAGGTTTCTCACTGAAATTATTTACAAACAGCTTGTGCAATTATGGCACAAATGGTTGTAAATGTTTCTCTTTGATCCCCTTTGTTCAGAAATAGCAGACATATATGGCTTTGCCGTTGCTTTTTGTAATTAGAAGGCTGCTAAATGCCACTGCGCACCACACTTGTATTATGCCCAGCAGTGAAGGGGTTAATTAGGTAGCTTGTAGGGAGCTTGCAGGGCTAATTTTAGCTTTAGTTTAGTGTAGTAGACAACCAAAAGTATTGATCTAGGCCCATTTTGGTATATTTCATGCCACCATTTTCCCGCTAAATGCGATTAAATAAAAAAAATTGTTAACTTTTTCACTAACTTTAGGTTTCCCACTGAAATTATTTACAAACAGCTTGTGCCATTATGGCACAAATGGTTGTAAATGCTTCTCTGGGATCCCCTTTGTTCAGAAATAGCATACATATATGGCTTTAAAAGTCTGCCAGTACTAAAATAAAAGGCTTTTGTTTTTTTAAATGTTTATATTTATTCTGCAGTGTTGGATCCCGCCATAGCCTCTGACCCCCCCAAACAGCTCTCTAACCCTCTCCCCTCTACCTATATGCTGCCATCTTGGGTACTGGCAGCTGAAAAAAATGTTTTTTTATCTAAAAAATATTTTTTTCTGTAGTGTAGCTGCCCCCCTTTAATTCCCTACCCCCCTCTCCCTCCCAGATTCCTTTCAACATTTATTACCCCCTCCCTCTCCCGCCTTCCCATACATTTGAATGTAGCGCACGCCCTTGCGCGCACTTGAGGGACACATGATCCGGAACTGACCAGCGATGGGCCGCCCACCCACCTTCCTACTATGGCTCCCACCCACCAACCGGCACCATCACTGGCCGATGCAGAGAGGGCCACATCTGTGGGTAAAAAAGGGTACTGCAGTGATGGCTCAATATAGAGGCATCACTGCAATACCTTGAAAGCGGCTGAAATCCCCTTAAAACCCCAGAGGACGTGCCAGGCACGTCCTTGGTCATTAACAACCGTTTTTGTAGGACGTGCCTTGCACGTCCTTGGTCGTAAAGGGGTTAACTAGAGCACAGGTGAACTAATCGGCTGATGGGTGAACTGATTATTTCACCTGTGCTCTAGTTACGATATAATTAATATGTGGCCTGTTAAGGGTCCTGCGGACTGGGTTTGGTTATCACTGCTTTAAAGGAATATGGGGATATTTATCAAAGCCTCAACTATGCTGTATTCACCGGCACCAATACGCTCGCCTAACATCGCCTTACATCACGGCCGCGGACCTGAATACGATCTCCATATTTATAAAAAAGGCCGGCAAAAAGCCGCGCACCAAGTATGGAGCGATGAGCATCGGACTGTTGTTAACTAACAGTCATCGATCTTGCGTCTATTCTGCTTTTTACCAACTATATTTATACCCTGTCACTAAACGCTGCCACTATACTAAAATGTTTAACCCCTATCCCGACGCTCCCGGACCCCGCCACAACTTTAATAAAGTTATTAACCCCTATCCCGCCACTGTCCGACACCACCACAACCTAAATAAAATTTATTCACCCCTATCCTGCCGCTTCCGGACCCCGCCGCCACTAAATAAACATATTAACCCCTAAACCTCTGGCCTCCCACATCACTACCATTAACTAAACCTATTAAACCCTAAACCGCCAGCCCCCCACATCGCCATAAACTAAATTAAGATATTAACCCCTAAACCTAACAACCCGCTAAATTTACATTAAAATTACAACATCCCTATCTTAAAATAAATTTAAACTTACCTGTAGAATTAAATTCTAATTCTAAACTATTAATTAGCCTACCCTATTACACTAAAATTACATTAAACTAGCAATTAAATTAACTATATTACATATTAAAAAAAACCTAACCCTACTCAAATTATTTAAATATACTATTAAACATTACTAAATTACAAAAAATAGAAAAAACACTAAATTACGAAAAGAAACAAACCACATTATGAAAATTAAAAAAGAATTACACCTAATCTAATAAGCCCCCCCCCCCCAAAAAAAAAAACAAAAAAAACCTAGCCTACAATAAACTACCAATGGCCGTTAAAAGGGCCTTTTGCAGGGCATTGTACCAAAGAAATCAGCTATTTTACCTGTAAAATAAAATACAAACAGCCCCCAACAGTAAAACCCACCACCCACCCAACCAAACCCCCAAACAAAAACCCTATCTAAAACCTTAGCTCCCCATTGCCCTGAAAGGGCATTTGCATGGGCAATAGGATTGAGCTCTCATCCTATTAGCTGACTGGAACAGCCAATAGGATTTTTGCAGCTCTAATCCTATTGTCTGATTGGAACCTTTCAGCCAATAGGAATGCAAGGAACGCCATCTTCGATGACGTCACTTGCATTCAAGTTCCAATTTACGGGGGCGACTGTATTGAAGAGGAGCTCCGCACCAGATGTCTTCAGGACGGACCTGCTCCGCGCCGAATGGATGAAGATAGAAGAGGCTGCATGGATGAAGACTTTGTCGGATGGATGAAGATGGAAGAGGCCGTCTGGATGAAGACTTCTTCCCGGCTGGATGGATCCTTCAAGCGGAACTTCAAAAACTGTAAGTGGATCGTCGGGAGCAATGGGGAGCTTAGTTTTTTAGATAGGGTTTTTATTTAGGGGGTTTGGTTGGGTGGGTGGTGGGTTTTACTGTTGGGGGCTGTTTGTATTTTTTTTTACAGGTAAAAGCTGATTTCTTTGGGGCAATGCCCCGCAAAAGGCCCTTTTAATGGCCATTTGTAGTTTATTGTAGGCTAGGGTTTTTTTATTTTGGGGGGGCTTTTTTATTTTGATAGGGCTATTAGATTAGGTGTAATTAGTTTAAATATCTTGTAATTAGTTTTTTTATTTTGTGTAATTTAGTTTTTTTTGTAATTTAGGTAATTGTATTTAATTTATTTAATTGTTTTTAATTTAGGTAATTTATTTAATTGTAGTGTAGTGCTAGGTGTTAGTGTAACTTAGGTTAGGTTTTATTTTACAGGTAAATTTGTATTTATTTTAACTAGGTAGTTAGTAAATAGTTAATAACTATTTAGTAAGTATTCTACCTAGTTAACATAAATACAAACTTGCCTGTAAAATAAAAATAAACTCTAAGCTAGTTACAATGTAACTATTAGTTATATTGTAGCTAGCTTAGGGTTTATTTTACAGGTAAGTATTTAGTTTTAAATAGGAATTATTTAGGTAATGATAGTAGGTTTTATTTAGATTTATTTTAATTATATTTAAGTTAGGGGGTGTTAGGGTTAGACTTAGGTTTAGGGGTTAATAAATATAGTATAGTGGCGGCGACGTTGGGGGTGGCAGATTAGGGGTTAATAAATGTAGATAGGTGGCGGCAATGTTAGGGACAGTAGATTAGGGGTTAATAATATTTAACTAATGTTTGCGAGGCGGGAGTACGGCGGTTTAGGGGTTAATATGTTTATTATAGTGGAGGCGATGTCGGGAGCGGCAGATTAGGGGTTAATAATTGTATTTTAGTGTTTGCGATGCTGGAGGGCCTCGGTTTAGGGGTTAATAGGTAGTTTATGGGTGTTAGTGTACTTTTTAGCACTTTAGTTATGAGTTTTATGCTACAGCTTTGTAGTGTAAAACTCATAACTACTGACTTTAGAATGCGTTACGAATCTTGACGGGATAGGGTGTACCGCTCACTTTTTGGCCTCCCAGGACAAGCTTATAATATCGGCGCTATGGAAGTCCCATAGAAAAAAGACTATACTCAATTTGCGTAAGTTGATTTGCGGTAAGGCCAAAAAAGTGTGTGATGCCCCTAAATCTGCAAGACTCGTAATACCAGCGGTAGTGAAAAAGCAGCGTTATAACCTGATAACGCTGCTTTTTCACCTTACCGCAAAACTCGTAATCTAGCCGTTTGTATTTTAAAATAAAGAGGCTTAGAAAAATTACTAATTATAGATATGGAAATTGGACACATTTTATAACCTCTGCAATGGTAGTAATTCTGTATTGTAGCGATTTGAATATGTTATAACTACATAAAATGTTAGATACATTTTAACATTTTGCAGATTTCCGTGCCTGATTTCTTTTTCCTCAAAGGACTACAACACTTTTTTTTTCCATTTGATTTAAAGGTTTAACTTAGCCATAATGTGATATGGACAAAGAAAACCTCATCTAGAGTATCGCATTGTAGTGATTTGACATTTAAACATTTTGCAGATTTCCATGTATTTTTTCTTCAAATGACTACAACACTTTTTTAGATAGATAATCCCTTTATTATTATTATTTTTTTATTATTATCAGGTATTTGTAGAGCACCAACAGGTTCTGCAGAGCTATGAACATAGGTGGTATATAAAAAAGATTACAGGGATCAAATGGGGAGAGAGGGTCCTGCCGAGAGTTGCACTGTTGTAGTCGGCTCTTATGAAGGTGAACTACAAACAGCTGGGCTCATAGGCTTACATGCTATGGGATTTTAGGGGATAGCAATGGAGATAGGAAGATTAGTGTAGGTTGTAAGCGTTCTTGAATAGTAGAGTCTTCAGGGAGCACTTGAAGCTTTTAAAACTGGGGGAGATTCTTGTGGAGCGAGGCATAGAGATCCATAGGATGGGAGCCAGTCTTGAGGAATCTTGTAGACGGGAATGTGAGGAGGTAACAAGAGAGGAGGAGAGTAGGAGATCGTGAGCGGAGCAAAGGGGACGGGAGGGAGAGTATCTGGAGACAAGGTCTGAGATGTAGGGGGGAGCAATGCAATTGAGGGCTTTGTGTGTCAGAGTGAGAATTTTGTGTTTAATCCTGGAGGCAAGAGGAAGCCAGTGAAGGGATTGGCAGAGAGGTGCGGCAGATGAGGAGCGACGTGCAAGGAAGATGAGCCTGGCAGAAGCATTCATTATGGATTGTAAAGGAGTTAGGAGGCAGCTAGGGAGACCAGAGAGAATAGAGTTGCAGTAGTCGAGGCGGGAAAAGATGATCGAGTGGATTAAAATCTTTGTTGTTTCTTGTGTAAGGAAATGTCTAATTTTAGCGATGTTTTTAAGGTGGAAGCAGCAGGCTTTAGCCAAGGACTAAATGTGAGGAGTGAAAGAAAGATCTGAGTCAAGTGTGACCCCAAGACAGTTATAGAGACATGGCGTGGAGATTTTGAAAGGGGGGAAAATAAGGAGCTCAGTTTTGGAGAGATTTAGCTTGAGGTAGTGAGAGAACATCCAAGATGATATATGAGAGAGACAGTTAGTGACACGGTTCTGGTGCAAAGAGGTAGATTTGGGTATCCTCAGCATACAAATGATAATGAAACCCGTGGGACTTTATTAAGGAACCTAGTGAAGACGTGTTGATTGAGAAGAGAAGGGGACCGAGGACAGAGGCTTGCGGTACCCCAACAGAAAGAGGTAACAGGGGAGAGGATACCCCAGAGAAGGCTACACTAAAGGTACGGTTAGACAGATAGGAAGAGAACCAAGAGAGAGCTGTGTCACAGATGCCGACGAATTGTAGGGTATGGAGCAAAAGAGGGTGGTCGACAGTATCAAAGGCTGCAGACAGATCAAGGAGGATAAGTAGAGAGAAGTGGCCTTTTGATTTTGCTGTGAGTAGGTCGTTGGTAACCTTAACGATTGCTTTCTCTGTTGAGTGAAGGGGGCGAAATCCAGATTGCAGTGGGCCAGTGCTGAGGGAGAGATTGGCAATGTGTGTGAGTATAGGGGTAAGGGTAGGAGAGGGAGGGGAGTAGTTGTGAGGGGATGGGGTCGACGGGAGAGGTAGTGAGGTGAGAGGATAGTATTAGGGCATCCTCTGTAACAGGGGCAAAAGAGCTAAAAAAAAATTTTAATTTGGAAAGAAAACCTCAGCTAGAGTTTCACGATCTCTAGTAGTGGGACTTGACTGCTGAAAGTTACTATGATGTGATCGACTATAGGTTTTATAATAAATTATTTTCTAACTATTCTACGCATAGGACAGGTAGTAGATTTATGGTTACGTATATATTCTGCAACGCCCCCTGCAGTTAAGAAGAAACAAAGAAAACTTCTGACGCGTGGATACAATTCATACATTTGACAACACAACTTCGCTGCTTTACGCCCTCAGGACCCAGCCCACTTGGTGACGTTTCACTGCAGGAGAAACAGGTGGTGTGCCCGGAAGCGGAAGTTTAGGTAGGCAATTTGTGGTAGAGGAAAAGAAAAACAGGGAGGCGCTCTAGCCATGGTTTCTCTACTGCTCTGGTGGTGTCCTGTGTAGGTGAGAGAGCATATAGTAACCAAGAGATAGCTTGACAGCAAGGAGATATTTCAACGTAGAGTAATAGGTTAGCCCGAGAGAAACTTCGCTTAGGGAAAGAGTACCGGTATCCTGAGGAAGTCGAGAACGCAGTACGGCCACCCACAAAGGCTGAGAAAGCCCCTGCACATGTTGTTCTCCTGACAGCGCCCCGCACACACCCAGCATGGCTCGGCCGCCCAGCTACCCATGCTGCTGTTGCTGCCCCCGGGAATATAACACACAGGAGGAGAGGAGTAGCAGGTCGTTGTCCAACAGTATCTACAGACTGCTTCTCACCGTACTTACACTGCACAGCACAAGGGCCCACACTGAGGGTAAGTACTGTGTGTGCGGTTGTTAACTCGAACCTCTGCCCTGTGTGTACAGCACGCAGCAAGAACTACATAAGCTCACTCGCAGTAGGCATATTGTATGGGCAGCTCGCATGTAGCAGGGTGACAAGCTCAGGGACTAGATAGTATATACCAGGCTGACAGCTCACCCATAACAATTTCACTACTTCGAAGATCACTCATAAAAAAACAGAACTCGCCAATGACAGTTCAAACGAGCTCCTTTGCTGTATGAGTACGACAGGTTGACTGTTTGGAAGCTCAATGGAACGGGTTGACTGTTTGGGAGGTCACTGGGAAGGGGTTGAGTGGGAGCTCATTTGGGAAGGGGTTGAGTGGGAGCTCATTTGGGAAGGGGTTGAGTGGGAGCTCATTTGGGAAGGGGTTGAGTGGGAGCTCATTTGGGAAGGGGTTGAGTGGGAGCTCATTTGGGAAGGGGTTGAGTGGGAGCTCATTTGGGAAGGGGTCAACTGTTTTGAGAGCCCACCGGGAAGGGGTTGACTGTTTTGAGAGCCTACCGGGAAGGGGTCGACTGTTTTGAGAGCCCACCGGGAAGGGGTCGACTGTTTTGAGAGCCCACCGGGAAGGGGTCGACTGTTTTGGGAGGATAGTAGCTTACCCACAACATGAGCTGATTCCATATTGTTGTTCTGTAACATCAATATAGATCAGTCTGAGGTCTCGGCCAACAGGCACACAGTGCTTGAGTAACACCTATACAAACAGCTCAAACCGTTTACGCACAATATAGCATGCATACTACACTCGCTCAGTTCACCCAAAAAGCACACAGTTATGAGGTTTACCTCCAACAAGCACAAAGGAATGGGAAACTAAGCCTAAAATATACAGCTCACATATAAGCACAAAGCAGTCACTGCATGTCAAGATCATTTGTAACAGGTTTGCATTATGAGCAGTTCATTGAAAACAGAGACACAGAAAGAGACCTTGGTGCTGGAATATATGCAATATTTTTTTTTTTAAACTCTTTGTAAATAATTTGCAACTACACAGATGTACATAAACAATTGTACTGGTAGATTGCACTCTAAAGGGACAGTGAAGTCCAAAAAAACAACTCATGTTTCAAATAAGGCATGCAATTTTAAGCAACTTTCCAATTTACTTTTATCACCAATTTTGCTTTGTTCTCTTGGTATTCTTAGTTGAAAGCTAAACCTAGGAGGTTCATATGCTAATTTCTTAGACCTTGAAGGCCTCTAATCTAAATGCATTTTGATAGTTTTTCACCACTAGAAGGCATTAGTTCATGTGTTTCATATAGATAACATTGAGCTCATGCACGAGAATTTACCATGGAGACAGCTCTGATTGGCTAAAATGCAAGTCTGTCAAAAGAACTGAAATAAGGGGGCAGTCTGCTGAGGCTTAGATACAAGGTAATTACAGAGGTAAAACGTGTATAATTATAACTGTTGGTTATGCACAACTGGGGAATGGGTAATAAAGGGATTATCTTTTAAATCAACAAAAAGTATGGTGTTGATTGTCCCTTTAAGACAATTTTCTGTACATGCTAAAGTTAGTTGTGATACATATCTAGATTATGCTACATACATTTTATCATGCGCACACATTCTACAGGTTCTGTCAACATTTTAATTATAGTCCATGCAGAGCACACGTGTAATGCTTTGACTTCTGCACATGAAACTTTGTTTAATCTTTTGGAATAATTTTTATATTTGTTTTTTTTATAAAATATAAATAACTTTGTATTGACAATGTATCATTGTCCCTTTTTATTAATCCTATGGTTATTAAAGGGATAGTAAACCCCAACATTTTCATTTATGATTCAGATAGAACATACAATTTTAAACAACTTTCCAATTTAATTCTATTATCAAATTTTCTTCATTCTCTTGTTATCCATTGCTGAAGGGACAGCATTGCACTACTGACAGGAAGCTGAAAATATCTATTTAGCCAATCACAAGAGACAAATGTGTGCAGGCACCAATTAGCAGCAGCTCCCACTGGTGTATGATATGTGCGTACGTATTCATTTTTTCACAAGGGATACTAAGAGAACGAAGCACATTTGAAAATAGAAGTTAATTTAAAAGTGTCTTAAAATTGCATGCTTTATCTGAATCATGCAAGTTTAATTTTGACTTTCCGATCCCTTTAATGTTGCTCATATCACTAACTTGTCTGTTCCTAATGTTGATCTCATTTATCTTTGGACACTTATTTGTATTTCTGTTACTCTTGTGTTTTGTATGTCTCTGAGACTCTGGTGCATGTTGTCTATTGGAATTTATTTCCCTTTAGAATTGGGAGACACTAATGCTGCTTGTTTGCCCTTGAGATATAGTTAAGCTCTAATGCTGCTGTTTCAGATGACCAACGTGCTATGTTTGTTGGACTTGTTTTTCAAGTGCCTTTGATACAGCGGATTTTTGTTTTATCAATAAACTTGTATTTATACCCTCAACAGTAGCAGTGTTTAAAAATCTCCTTACATCTGATTCTCTCCTTTTGCACCTCTGCTCCTGAGCCTACCTAAGTATATTCTTCAATAAAGGATATTAAGAAAGCAAAGCAAATTTTATAACTGCTGCAATTTGGAAAGTTGCTTAAAATATAGATTTGAAAGTGTGTGTGTGTATATATATATATATATATATATATATATGTATATATATGTATATATATGTATATATATGTATATATATGTATATATATGTATATATATGTATATATATGTATATATATGTATATATATGTATATATATGTATATATATGTATATATATGTATGTATATGTATGTATATGTATGTATATATATGTATGTATATATATATGTATATATATATGTATATATATATGTATATATATATATATATATATATATGTATATATATATATATATGTATGTATATATATATATATATGTATATATATATATATATATATATATGTGTGTATATACATACATACATACATACATACATACATACATACATACATACATACATACATACATTATGTGTTTTGAAAGAGGGGAGCTTATACAAAGATGGGGATTTTTGGTGTTTATTTAGAAATCTTAAAGGGGCATGGAACCTAAATTTTAAACAACTTTCCATTTGACTACGGTTATCAAATTTTGCTTCATTGTCTTGGTATCTTTTGTTGAAGGAGCAGCAATGCACTACTGGGAGCTAGCTGAACACATAGGGTAAGCTAATGAC
>NC_069501.1:795349129-795365168 GCF_027579735.1 Bombina bombina | reverse complement strand
ACTGATTTGTGGGTGTGGTGAGGGGTGTATTTATAGGCATTTTGAGGTTTGGGAAACTTTGCCCCTCCTGGTAGGAATGTATATCCCATACGTCACTAGCTCATGGACTCTTGCTAATATGAAAGAAATGAATTTATCAGGTAAGTTCTTACATAAATTATGTTTTTTTCAAAATGAGCGCTAGTTACATTGGAACCCTGATATCTGTCAGGAATACCTGAATATCCCTGGACATGTATATATTTTTTTTTAGAAGACATCCCAAAGTATTGATCTAGGCCCATTTTGGTATATTTCATGCCACCATTTCACCGCCAAATGCGATCAAATAAAAAAAAATTGTTCACTTTTTCACAAACTTTAGGTTTCTCACAGAAATTATTTACAAACAACTTATGCAATTATGGCATAAATGGTTGTAAATGCTTCTCTGGGATCCCCTTTGTTCAGAAATAGCAGACTTATATGGCTTTGGCATTGCTTTTTGGTAATTAGAAGGCTGCTAAATGCCACTGCGCACCACACGTGTTTTATGCCCAGCAGTGAAGGGGTTAATTAGGGAGCATGTAGGGAGCTTTTAGAGTTCATTTTAGCTTAAGTGTAGTGTAGTAGACAACCCAAAGTATTGATCTAGGCCCATTTTGGTATATTTAATGCCACCATTTCACCGCCAAATGCGATCAAATTTAAAAAAAAAACTTACAATTGTTCGCAATTTTAGGTTTCTCACTGAAATTATTTACAAACAGCTTGTGCAATTATGGCACAAATGGTTGTAAATGCTTCTCTGGGATCCCCTTTGTTCAGAAATAGCAGACATATATGACTTTGATGTTGCTTTCTGGTAATTAGAAGGCTGCTTAATGCTGCTGCGCATCACACTTGTATTATGGTTAGCAGTGAAGGGGTTAATTAGGTAGTTTGTAGGGAGCTTGCAGGGTTAATTTTAGCTTTAGTGTAGAGATCAGCCTCCAACCTGACACATCAAACCCCCTGATCCCTCCCAAACAGCTCCCTTCCCTCCCCCACCCCAGAATTGTCCCCGCCATCTTAAGTACTGGCAGAAAGTCTGCCAGTACTAAAATAAAAGGTTTTTATTTATTTTTAGCATATTTACATATGCTGTGGTGTAGCATCCCCCCCTTAGCCCCCAACCTCCCTAATTTCCCCCAAAACAGCTCTCTAACCCTCCCCATCTGCCTTATTGGCGGCCATCTTGGGTACTGGCAGCTGTCTGCTATTATTTCACAGTCAAAAAAGTGTTGCTTTTTTTTTTTTAAATGTACACTACTGTTACACCAGATATGAGTGGTGGCACTGGGCAAGTGGGCACAGTATACGCTGTGAGCCTGACACACACGCTGGCAGGCAGGCAATTGCAATTAGATTACACAGGGAAAAAAAAACAGCAGACTGATGTTCTTGTTTTTGGGGTGCTGTCTTTACAGCAGAGATCAGATTAGTCCTTCAGGACTGTAGTGGACACTGAATACACTAGCCTATCTATCGATTTCCCTATTAAATCAGCAGCAGCTACACTGTCCCTCCTCTCACTAACAATGCAGCTTCCGAATGAATCTAAAATGGATGCTGTCCAGGAGGTGGGAGGGTCTGCTGCTGATTGGCTGGAATGTGCCTGCTGAGTGTGAGGTACAGGGTCAAAGTTTACTTAATGATGACTAATAGGGGGCGGACCGAACATCGCATATGTTCGCCCGCCGTGGCAAACGCGAACATGCTATGTTCGCCGGGAACTATTCGCCGCCGAACTATTCGCGACATCACTACTGTCCAACTCAATTGAAAAACAAACTGAAATCTTTTAGGTAAAGGAAAATAAAAATAAAATAATATGGTTGCATAAGTGTGAACACCCTTAAACTAATACTTTATTGAAGCACCTTTTGATTTTATTACAACAGTCAGTCTTTTTGGGTATGAGTTTTTCAGCATGGCACATCTTGACTTGGCAATATTTGCCCACTCTTCTTTGCAAAAACATTCTAAATCTGTCAGAATGCGAGGGCGTCTCTTGTGCACAGCCCTCTTCAGATCACCCCACAGATTTTGAATTAGATTCAGGTCTGGGTTCTGGCTGGGCCATCCCAAAACTTTAATCTTCTGGTGAAGCCATTCCTTTGTTGATTTAGATGTATGCTTTGGGTCATTGTCATGCTGAAAGATGAAGTTCCTCTTCATGTTCAGCTTTCTAGCAGAAGCCTGAAGGTTTTGTGCCAATATTGTCTGGTATTTGGAACTGTTCATTATTCCCTCTACCTTGACTAAGGCCCCAGTTCCAGCTGAAGCAAAACAGCCCCAAAGCATGATGCTGACACCACCATGCTTCACTGTGGGTATGGTGTTCTTTTGGTGATATGCAGTGTTGTTTTTGCGCCAAACATATCTTTTGGATTTATGGCCAAAAAGTTCAACTTTGGGTTCATCAGACCAGAACACCTTTGGAACAGGATTTTGGGAAACTTCAGATGTGTTTTTGCAAAATTTAGCAAGGCTTGGATTTTTATTTTGTAAGAAAAGGCTTCCGTCTTGTACCACACAGCCATTACTTGCCAGATATTCCTGCAGCTCATTTAATTTTGCTGTAGGCCTCTTGGCAGACTCCCAGACCAGTTTTCTTCTAGTCTTGTCATCAATTTTGGAGGGACATCCAGTTCTTGGTAATGTCTCTGTTGCACCATATTTTCTTCACTTGATGACTGTCTTCACTGTGTTCTATGGTATATCTAATGCCTTGGAAAATCTTTTGTACCCTTCTCCTGACTGATACCTTTTAACAATGAGATCCCTCTGATGCTTTAGAAGCTCTCTGCGGACCATGGCTTTTGCTGTAGGATGCGACTAACAAAATGTCAAGAAAGACCTACTAGAACAGCTGTACTTTATTTGGGGTTAATCAGAGGCACTATAACTGATGACAGGTGTGTACTGACTCCTATTTAACATGATTTTGAATGTGATTGCTTAATTCTGAACACAGCTACATCCCCTGTTATAAAAGGGTGTTCACACTTAAAGGGACACTAAACCCAAAAAATTTCTTTCATGATTCAAGTAGAGAATACAATTTCTCCTGTTAAGTGTGGTCAGTCCACGGGTCATCATTACTTCTGGGATATTAACTCCTCCCCAACAGGAAGTGCAAGAGGATTCACCCAGCAGAGCTGCTATATAGCTCCTCCCCTCTACGTCACCTCCAGTCATTCTCTTGCACCCAACGAATAGATAGGATGTGTGAGAGGACTGTGGTGATTATACTTAGTTTCATACCTTCAATCAAAAGTTTGTTATTTTATAATAGCACCGGAGTGTGTTATTCCTTCTCTGGTAGAATTTGAAGAAGAATCTACCTGAGTTTTTTTCTATGATTTTAGCCGGCGTAGTTAAGATCATATTGCTGTTTCTCGGCCATCTGAGGAGAGGTAAACTTCAGATCAGGGGACAGCGGGCAGATTAATCTGCAAAGAGGTATGTAGCAGCTTATTATTTTCTGACAATGGAATTGATGAGAAAATTCTGCCATACCGATATAATGTAAACTCAGCCTTAAATGCAGTAGCAGCAACTGGTATCAGGCTGTCATGTATGTATATTTTACACTTCAGTATTCTGGGGAATGGCACTTCACTGGAATTATACTGTATGCATAAGACTTTAGCCTAATTTGCAGGGACTAGCAACAGGCTTTTTAATAACACTTATTTAATGTTAAACGTTTTTTGCTGGCATGTAAAATCGTTTAATTTTCTGAGGTACTGGGTGAAAAAATGTTTTGGGCACTATTTTTTTTTCCACTTGGCAGTCGTTTTATTTAATTTATGACAGTTTACTAATCTCTCTCACTGTTGTGTGTGAGGGGGAGGGGCCTTTTTTGGCGCTTTTGCTACGCATCAAAAAATTCAGTCAGAAGTTCATATTCTTCCCTGCATGATCCGGTTCATCTCTACAGAACTCAGGGGTCTTCAAAACTTGTTTTGAGGGAGGTAATCACTCACAGCAGAGCTGTGAGATTGTAGTTGACTGTGATAAAAAACGTTTATTTCTGTATTTTTTTTCTGCTATCAGGGTTAGTTATCCTTTGCTAATGGGAGCAATCCTTTGCTAAAATTGTGTTTTTACAAAGATTTGATGCTATAACTTTTCAGTTTAATTTTCAACTGTCATAACTTTTTCTGTGCTTCTTATAGGCACAGTACGTTTTCATATTATAGTAAATTACTTGAAAAGTATTTCCAAGTTGCTAGTTTATTGCTAGTGTGTTAAACATGTCTGATTCAGAGGAAGATATCTGTGCTATATGTGCTAAAGCCAAAGTGGAGCCCAATAGAAATTTATGTACTAACTGCATTGATGCTACTTTAAATAAAAGTCAATCTGTACAAATTGAACATATTTCACCAAACAACGAGGGGAGAGTTATGCCGACTAACTCGCCTCACGTGTCAGTACCTGCATCTCCCGCTCGGGAGGTGCGTGATATTGTAGCGCCGAGTACATCTGGGCGGCCATTACAAATCACATTACAGGATATGGCTACTGTTATGACTGAAGTTTTGGCTAAATTACCAGAACTAAGAGGTAAGCGTGATCACTCTGGGGTGAGAACAGAGTGCGCTGATAATATTAGGGCCATGTCAGACACTGCGTCACAATTTGCAGAACATGAGGACGGAGAGCTTCATTCTGCGGGTGACGGTTCTGATCCAAACAAACTGGATTCAGACATTTCAAATTTTAAATTTAAGCTGGAAAACCTCTGTGTATTACTAGGGGAGGTGTTAGCGGCTCTGAATGATTGTAACACAGTTGCAATACCAGAGAAAATGTGTAGGTTGGATAAATATTTTGCGGTACCGTCGAGTACTGACGTTTTTCCTATACCTAAGAGACTTACTGAAATTGTTACTAAGGAGTGGGATAGACCCGGTGTGCCGTTCTCACCCCCTCCGATATTTAGAAAGATGTTTCCAATAGACGCCACCACACAGGACTTATGGCAAACGGTCCCTAAGGTGGAGGGAGCAGTTTCTACTTTAGCTAAGCGTACCACTATCCCAGTGGAGGATAGCTGTGCCTTTTCAGATCCAATGGATAAAAAGTTAGAGGGTTACCTTAAGAAAATGTTTGTTCAACAAGGTTTTATATTGCAACCTCTTGCATGCATTGCGCCTGTCACGGCTGCAGCAGCATTTTGGTTTGAGTCTCTGGAAGAGACACTTGAATCTGCTCCATTAGATGAGATTACACACAAGCTTAAAGCCCTTAAGTTAGCTAACTCATTTATTTCGGATGCCGTAGTACATTTAACTAAACTTACGGCTAAGAATTCCGGATTCGCCATCCAGGCGCGCAGAGCACTGTGGCTAAAATCCTGGTCAGCTGACGTTACTTCTAAATCTAAATTGCTTAATATACCTTTCAAAGGGCAGACCTTATTCGGGCCCGGGTTGAAAGAAATTATCGCTGACATTACAGGAGGTAAAGGCCATGCCCTGCCTCAAGACAGAGCCAAACCTAAGGCTAGACAGTCTAATTTTCGTTCTTTTCGTAATTTCAAAGCAGGAGCAACATCAACTTCCTCTGCACCAAAACAGGAAGGAGCTGTTGCTCGCTACAGACAAGGCTGGAGACCTAACCAGTCCTGGAACAAGGGCAAGCAGGCCAGGAAACCTGCTGCTGCCCCTAAGACAGCATGAATTGAGGGCCCCCGATCCGGGAACGGATCTAGTGGGGGGCAGACTTTCTCTCTTCGCCCAGGCTTGGGCAAGAGATGTCCAGGATCCCTGGGCGTTAGAGATCATATCTCAGGGATACCTTCTGGACTTCAAATCCTCTCCCCCAAGAGGGAGATTTCATCTGTCAAGGTTGTCAACAAACCAAATAAAGAAAGAGGCGTTTCTACGCTGCGTACAAGATCTTTTATTAATGGGAGTGATCCATCCGGTTCCGCGGTCGGAACAAGGACAAGGGTTTTACTCAAATCTGTTTGTGGTTCCCAAAAAAGAGGGAACTTTCAGGCCAATCTTGGATTTAAAGATCCTAAACAAATTCCTAAGAGTTCCATCGTTCAAAATGGAAACTATTCGGACAATTTTACCCATGATCCAAAAGGGTCAGTACATGACCACAGTGGATTTAAAGGATGCTTACCTTCACATACCGATTCACAAAGATCATTACCGGTATCTAAGGTTTGCCTTTCTAGACAGGCATTACCAGTTTGTAGCTCTTCCATTCTGATTGGCTACGGCTCCAAGAATCTTCACAAAGGTTCTGGGTGCTCTTCTGGCGGTACTAAGACCGTGAGGAATTTCGGTAGCTCCGTACCTAGACGACATTCTGATACAAGCTTCAAGCTTTCAAACTGCCAAGTCTCATACAGAGTTAGTACTGGCATTTCTAAGGTCGCATGGATGGAAGGTGAACGAAGAGTTCTCTCTTTCCACTCACAAGAGTTCCCTTCTTGGGGACTCTTATAGATTCTGTAGAAATGAAGATTTACCTGACAGAAGACAGGTTAACAAAGCTTCAAAATGCATGCCGTGTCCTTCATTCCATTCAACACCCGTCAGTAGCTCAATGCATGGAGGTGATCGGCTTAATGGTAGCGGCAATGGACATAGTACCCTTTGCACGCCTACATCTCAGACCGCTGCAATTGTGCATGCTAAGTCAGTGGAATGGGGATTACTCAGACTTGTCCCCTACTCTGAATCTGGATCAAGAGACCAGAAATTCTCTTCTATGGTGGCTTTCTCGGCCACATCTGTCCAGGGGGATGCCATTCAGCAGGCCGGACTGGACAATTGTAACAACAGACGCCAGCCTACTAGGTTGGGGCGCTGTCTGGAATTCTCTGAAGGCTCAGGGACAATGGAATCAGGAGGAGAGTCTCCTACCAATAAACATTCTGGAATTGAGAGCAGTTCTCAATGCCCTTCTGGCTTGGCCCCAGTTAACAACTCGGGGGTTCATCAGGTTTCAGTCGGACAACATCACGACTGTAGCTTACATCAACCATCAGGGAGGGACAAGAAGCTCCCTAGCAATGATGGAAGTATCAAAGATAATTCGCTGGGCAGAGTCTCACTCTTGCCACCTGTCAGCAATCCATATCCCGGGAGTGGAGAACTGGGAGGCGGATTTCCTAAGTCGTCAGACTTTTCATCCGGGGGAGTGGGAACTTCATTCGGAGGTCTTTGCCCAAATACTTCGACGTTGGGGCAAACCAGAGATAGATCTCATGGCGTCTCGACAGAACGCCAAGCTTCCTCGTTACGGGGCCAGATCCAGGGATCCGGGAGAGGTTCTGATAGATGCTTTGACAGCACCTTGGACCTTCGGGATGGCTTATGTGTTTCCACCTTTTCCGATGCTTCCTTGATTGATTGCCAGAATCAAACAGGAGAGAGCATCAGTGATTCTAATAGCGCCTGCATGGCCACGCAGGACTTGGTATGCAGATCTAGTGGACATGTCATCCTGTATCAAAGGTGGCGCCCTCTCCATCTCTTTTTCTAGACATGTCATCCTGTCCACCTTGGTCTCTACCTCTGAAACAGGACCTTCTGATCCAGGGTCCCTTCAAACATCAAAATCTAATTTCTCTGAAGCTGACTGCTTGGAAATTGAACGCTTGATTTTATCAAAACGTGGTTTTTCTTAGTCAGTTATTGATACCTTAATACAGGCTAGGAAGCCTGTTACCAGAAAGATTTACCATAAGATATGGCGCAAATACTTATATTGGTGCGAATCCAAGAGTTACTCATGGAGTAAGGTTAGGATTCCGAGGATATTGTCTTTTCTACAAGAAGGTTTAGAAAAGGGTTTATCCGCTAGTTCCTTAAAGGGACAGATTTCAGCTCTGTCCATTCTTTTACACAAACGTCTGTCAGAAGTTCCGGACGTTCAAGCTTTTTGTCAGGCTTTAGCTAGGATCAAGCCTGTGTTTAAAACTGTTGCTCCACCATGGAGTTTGAATTTAGTTCTTAATGTTTTACAGGGTGTTCCGTTTGAACCCCTTCATTCCATTGATATCAAGCTGTTATCTTGGAAAGTTCTGTTTTTAATGGCGATTTCCTCGGCTCGAAGAGTCTCTGAGTTATCTGCCTTACATTGTGATTCTCCTTATCTGATTTTTCATTCAGACAAGGTAGTTCTGCGTACTAAACCTGGGTTCCTACCTAAGGTGGTCACTAACAGGAATATCAATCAAGAGATTGTGGTTCCATCTTTGTGTCCTAATCCTTCTTCGAAGAAGGAACGTCTGCTACACAATCTAGATGTAGTCCGTGCCCTGAAATTTTATCTACAGGCAACTAAGGATTTTCGACAAACGTCTTCCCTGTTTGTCGTTTATTCTGGTCAGAGGAGAGGTCAAAAAGCTTCGGCTACCTCTCTCTCCTTTTGGCTTCGTAGCATAATACGGTTAGCCTATGAGACTGCTGGACAGCAGCCTCCTGAAAGAATTACAGCACATTCTACTAGAGCTGTGGCTTCCACTTGGGCCTTTAAGAATGAGGCTTCTGTTGAACAGATTTGCAAGGCTGCAACTTTGTCTTCTCTTCATACTTTTTCCAAATTTTACAAATTTGACACTTTTGCTTCTTCGGAGGCTGTTTCTTTCATGTAATTAACAAGAGTCCATGAGCTAGTGACGTATGGGATATACATTCCTACCAGGAGGGGCAAAGTTTCCCAAACCTTAAAATGCCTATAAATACACCCCTCACCACACCCACAAATCAGTTTTACAAACTTTGCCTCCAAGGGAGGTGGTGAAGTAAGTTTGTGCTAGATTCTACGTTGATATGCGCTCCGCAGCAAGTTGGAGCCCGGTTTTCCTCTCAGCGTGCAGTGAATGTCAGAGGGATGTGAAGAGAGTATTGCCTATTGAATGCAGTGATCTCCTTCTACGGGGTCTATTTCATAAGGTTCTCTGTTATCGGTCGTAGAGATTCATCTCTTACCTCCCTTTTCAGATCGACGATATACTCTTATATTTACCATTTCCTCTACTGATTCTCGTTTCAGTACTGGTTTGGCTTTCTACAAACATGTAGATGAGTGTCCTGGGGTAAGTAAGTCTTATTTTCTGTGACACTCTAAGCTATGGTTGGGCACTTTATTTATAAAGTTCTAAATATATGTATTCAAACATTTATTTGCCTTGACTCAGAATGTTCAACTTTCCTTATTTCCAGACAGTCAGTTTCATATTTGGGATTATGCATTGAATTTTCATATTTTTTCTTACCTCAAAAATTTGACTTTTTTCCCTGTGGGCTGTTAGGCTCGCGGGGGCTGAAAATGCTTCATTTTATTGCGTCATTCTTGGCGCGGACTTTTTTGGCGCAAAAATTCTTTTCCGTTTCCGGCGTCATACGTGTCGCCGGAAGTTGCGTCATTTTTTGACGTTATTTTGCGTCAAAGATGTCGGCGTTCCGGATGTGGCGTCATTTTTGGCGCCAAAAACATTTTAGGCGCCAAATAATGTGGGCGTCTTTTTTGGCGCTAAAAAATATGGGCGTCATTTTTGTCTCCACATTATTTAAGTCTCTTTATTTATTGCTTCTGGTTGCTAGAAGCTTGTTCACTGGCATTTTTTTCCCATTCCTGAAACTGTCATTTAAGGAATTTGATCAATTTTGCTTTATATGTTGTTTTTTTCTTTTACATATTGCAAGATGTTCCACGTTGCAACTGAGTCAGAAGATACTACAGGAAAATCACTGCACAGTGCTGGAGCTACCAAGCTAAGTCTGCTATAAACTTTTGGTATCTGTTTCTCCAGCTGTTATTTGTATTGCATGTCATGTCAAACTTATTAATGCAGATAAAATTTCCTTTAGTACTATTAAATTACCTGTTGCTGTCCGTCAACATCTAATTTTCAGAGTGTTCCTGATAACATAAGAGATTTTATTTTTTAAATCCATTAAGAAGGCTATGTCTGTTATTTCTCCTTCTAGTATACATAAAAGTCTTTTAAAACTTCTCTTTTTTTCAGATGAATTTTTAAATGAACGTCATCATTCTGATACTGATAATGGTTCCTCTGGTTCAGAGGTTTCTGTCTCAGAGGTTGATGCTGATAAATCTTTGTATTTGTTCAAGATGGAATTTATTCGTTCTTTACTTAAAGAAGTGTTATTTGCATTAGAAATAGAGGATTCTGGTCCTCTTGATACTAAATGTAAACGTTTAAATAAGGTTTTTAAATCTCCTGTAGTTATTCCAGAAGTGTTTTATCTCCCTGATGCTATTTCTGAAGTATTTTCCAGGGAATGGAATAATTTGGGTAATTTATTTACTCCTTCTAGACGTTTAAGCAAATTATATCCTGTGCCATCTGACAGATTAGAGTTTGTTGGGACAAAAATCCCTAAGGTTATGGGGCTGTCTCTACTCCTGCTAATGTACTACTATTCCTATGGCAGATAGTACTTCATTTAAGGATCCTTTAGATAGGAAAATTGAATCTTTTCTAAGAAAAGCTTACTTATGTTCAGGTAATCTTCTTAGACCTGCTATATTTTTAGCGGATGTTGCTGCAGCTTCAACTTTTTGGTTAGAAGCTTTAGCGCAACAGGTAACAGATCATAATTTTATAGCATTATTATTATTCTATAACATGCTAATTATTTTATTGGTGATACCATCTTTTGATATCATTAGAGTTGATGTCAGGTATATGTCTCTAGCTATTTTAGCTAGAAAAGCTTTATGGATTAAACTTGGAATGCTGACATGTCTTCTAAGTCAACTTTGCTTTCCCTTTCTTTCCAGGGTAAATAATCATTTCGTTCCTTTCCTCACAACAAGGAACAAAAGCCTGATCCTTCATCCTCAGGAGCGGTATCAGTTTGGAAACTATTTCCAGTTTGGAATATATCCAAGCCTTATAGAAACCTATAGTCAGCTCCTAAGTACCTATGAAGGTGCGGCCCTTATTCCAGCTCAGCTGGTATGGGGCAGATTATGTTTTCTTTAAAGAAATTTGGATCAATTCCGTTCTTAATCTCTGGTTTCAGAAACATTGTTTCAGAAAGGTACAGAATTGGCTTCAAGTTAAGGCCTCCTGCTAAGAGATTCTTTTCTTTCCCGTGTCCCAGTTGACACAGCAAGGCTCAGCATTTCTGAAATGTGTTTCAGATCTAGAGTTGGCTGGAGTATTTATGCCAGTTCCAGTTCTGGAACAGGGGCTGGGGTTTTATTTTATCTCTTCATTGTACCAAAGAAGGTCAATTCCTTCAGACCAGTTCTGGATCTATCATTATTGAATCGTTATGTTAGGATACCAACATTCAAGATGGTTACTGTAGGACTATCCTGCCTTTTGTTTAGCAAGGGCATTATATGTCTACAATAGATTTACAGGATGTGTATCTGCATATTCCGATTCATCCAGATCACTTTTAGTGTCTGAGATTCTCTTTTTAGACAAGCATTACCAGTTTTGTGGCTCTACTGTTTGGTCTAGCCTCAGTTCCAAGAATTTTTTTCAAAGGTTCTCGGTGCCCTTCTTCTGTAATCAGAGAATAGGGTTTTGGTATTTCCTTATTTGGACGATATCTTGGTACTTGCTCAGTCTTCTCATTTTCGAAGAATCTCATACGAATCGACTTGTGTTGTTTCTTCAAGTTCATGGTTGGAGGATCAATTTACCATTCAGTTCATTGATTCCTCAGACAAGGGTAACCTTTTTAGGTTTCTAGATAAATTCAGTGTCTATGACTCTGTCCTTGTCAGACAAGAGAAGTTTAACATTGATATCAGCTTGTCAAAACCTTCAGTCACAATCATTCCCTTTGGTAGCCTTATGCATGGAAATGTTGGGTCTTAGGACTGCCGCATCAGATGCGATCTCCTTTGCTCGTTTTCACATGCGACCTCTTCAGCTCTGTATGCTGAACCAATGGTGCAGGGATTACTCAAAGATATCTCAATTAATATCTTTAAACCGATTTTACGACACTCTCTGACATGGTGGACAGATCACCATCGTTTAGTTCAGGGGGCTTCTTTGTTCTTCCGACCTGGACTATAATCTCAACAGATTCAAGTCTTACAGGTTGGGGAGCTGTGTGGGGGTCTCTGACGGCACAAGGGGTTTGGGAATCTCAGGAGGTGAGATTTCCGATCAATCTTTTGGAACTCCGTGCAATTTTCAGAGGTCTTCAGTCTTGGCCTCTTCTGAAGAGAGAGTTGTTCATTGTTTTCAGATAAGACAATGTCACAACTGTGGCATACATCAATCATCAAGGAGGGACTCACAGTCCTCTGGCTATGAAGGAAGTATCTCGAATTTTGGTTTGGGCGGAATCCAGCTCCTGTCTAATCTCTGCGGTTTATATCCCAGGTATGGACAATTGGAAAGCGGATTATCTCAGTCGCCAAACGTTGCATCCGGGCGAATGGTCTCTTCACCCAGAGGTATTTCTTCAGATTGTTCAAATGTGGGAACTTCCAGAAATAGATCTGATGGCTTCTCATCTAAACAAGAAACTTCCCAGGTATCTGTCTAGATCCCGGGATCTTCAGGCGGAGGCAGTGGATGTATTTTCACTTCCTTGGAAGTATCATCCTGCCTATATCTTTCCGCCTCTAGTTCTTCTTCCAAGAGTAATCTCCAAGATTCTGAAGGAATGCTCGTTTGTTCTGCTGGTAGCTCCGGCATGGCCTCACAGGTTTTGGTATGCGGATCTTGTCCGGATGGCCTCTTGCCAACCGTGGACTCTTCCGTTAAGACCAGACCTTTTGTCTCAAGGTCCTTTTTTCCATCAGGATCTGAAATCCTTAAATTTAAAGGTATGGAGATTGAACGCTTGATTCTTGGTCAAAGAGGTTTCTCTGACTCTGTGATTAATACTATGTTACAGGCTCGTAAATTTGTATCCAGAGAGATATATTATAGAGTCTGGAAGACTTATATTTCTTGGTGTCTTTCTCATCTTTTTTCTTGGCATTCTTTTAGAATACCGAGAATATTACAATTTCTTCAGGATGGTTTAGATAAGGGTTTGTCCGCAAGTTCCTTGAAAGGTCAAATCTCTGCTCTTTCTGTTCTTTTTCACAGAAAGATTGCTATTTTTCCTGATATTCATTGTTTTGTACAAGCTTTGGTTCGTATGAAGCCTGTCATTAAGTCAATTTCTCCTCCTGGAGTTTGAATTTGGTTCTGGGGGCTCTTCAAGCTCCTCCATTTGAACCTATGCATTCATTGGATATTAAATTACTTTCTTGGAAAGTTTTGTTCCTTTTGGCCATCTCTTCTACCAGAAGAGTTTCTGAATTATCTGCTCTTTCTTGTGAGTCTCCTTTTCTGATTCTTCATCAGGATAAGGCGGTGTTGCGAACTTCTTTTGAATTTTACCTAAAGTTGTGAATTCCAACAACATTAGTAGAGAAATTGTGGTTCCTTCATTATGTCCTAATCCTAAGAATTCTAAGGAGAAATCGTTGCATTCTTTGGATGTTGTTAGAGCTTTGAAATATTATGTTGAAGCTACGAAATCTTTCTGTAAGACTTCTAGTCTATTTGTTATCTTTTCCGGTTCTAGGAAAGGCCAGAAAGCTTCTGCCATTTCTTTGGCATCTTGGTTGAAATATTTAATTCTTCTTGCCTATGTTGAGTCGGGTAAAATTCCGCCTCAGAGAATTACAGCTCATTCTACTAGGTCAGTATCTACTTCCTGGGCGTTTAGGAATGAAGCTTCGGTTGACCAGATCTGCAAAGCAGCAACTTGGTCCTCTTTGCATACTTTTACTAAATTCTACCATTTTGATGTATTTTCTTCTTCTGAAGCAGTTTTTGGTAGAAAAGTTCTTCAGGCAGCGGTTTCAGTTTGAATCTTCTGCTTATGTTTTTTGTTAAACTTTATTTTGGGTGTGGATTATTTTCAGCAGGAATTGGCTGTCTTTATTTTATCCCTCCCTCTCTAGTGACTCTTGTGTGGAAAGATCCACATCTTGGGTAGTCATTATCCCATACGTCACTAGCTCATGGACTCTTGTTAATTACATGAAAGAAAACATAATTTATGTAAGAACTTACCTGATAAATTCATTTCTTTCATATTAACAAGAGTCCATGAGGCCCACCCTTTTTTGTGGTGGTTATGATTTTTTTGTATAAAGCACAATTATTCCAATTCCTTATTTTATATGCTTCGCACTTTTTTTCTTATCACCCCACTTCTTGGCTATTCGTTAAACTGATTTGTGGGTGTGGTGAGGGGTGTATTTATAGGCATTTTAAGGTTTGGGAAACTTTGCCCCTCCTGGTAGGAATGTATATCCCATACGTCACTAGCTCATGGACTCTTGTTAATATGAAAGAAATGAATTTATCAGGTAAGTTCTTACATAAATTATGTTTTTTGGGAGAAAGGTTCTTCAGGCAGTGGTTCCTTCCGTATAAAGAGCCTGCCTGTCCCTCCCGTCATCCGTGTACTTTAGCTTTGGTATTGGTATCCCAGAAGTAATGATGACCCGTGGACTGACCACACTTAACAGGAGAAAACAAAATTTATGCTTACCTGATAAATTCCTTTCTCCTGTAGTGTGGTCAGTCCACGGCCCGCCCTGTTTTTTATGGCAGGTAAAAATTTTTTTTGAATTATACTCCAGTCACCACTACACCCTTTGGCTTCTCCTTTCTCGTTGGTCCTTGGTCGAATGACTGGAGGTGACGTAGAGGGGAGGAGCTATATAGCAGCTCTGCTGGGTGAATCCTCTTGCACTTCCTGTTGGGGAGGAGTTAATATCCCAGAAGTAATGATGACCCGTGGACTGACCACACTACAGGAGAAAGGAATTTATCAGGTAAGCATAAATTTTGTTTTTAAACAATATTCGAATTTACTTATATTATCTAGTTTGCTTCATTATTTAGATATCCTTTGTTAAAGAAATAGCAATGCACATGGGTAAGCCAATCATATGAGGCATCTATGTACAGCAACCAATCAGCAGCTACTGAGCATATCTAGATATGCTTTTCAGCACAGTATATCAAGAGAATAAAGCAAATTAGATAAAAGAAGTAAATTATAAAGTTGTTTAAAATTGCCTGCTCTTTCTAAATCATAAAAGAAAAAAATTGGGTTTCATGTCCCTTTTAAGCAATCGTATTTTAGTTTTTTATTTCCTGTTACCTAAAAGATTTCAGTTTGTTTTTCAATTGAGTTGTACTGTTTATAGGTCACATTAAAGGTGAAAAAAGTTCTGAAATGATTAATCTTTGTCTAATTTTTTTTACATCACAGAAGCCTGACATTTTAATAGGGGTGTGTAGACTTTTTATATCCACTGTGTGTGTGTATGTATGTATGTATGTATGTGTATATATATATATATATATATATATATATATATATATATATATATAATTTCTTTTTTACATAATTTAATATATTTACATTTCAACATTATTTGTATAGCCTTAACGCTAATGAAGCTTTGCGCTAGTTTTTCTTTTCCTCACCGAACAGAGGATTCTTCTTTAATGCGCACCAGATCTTGTGCATTAGGTCTGTTCCTCCTTTGGTACCGAGTCACATGCCTGACTCCGGTTAGTACACTGTGACAAGCAACCTACAGTTTTTGTTCGAGCCTTTCTGAATCTCTTAAGTATCATATCGGCTAACAAAATTTCTTTCAGATTCAGAATTTAACTCCTCAGATCCTTATTCAGTAGGTGAAGTATTTTCTGATGATCAGAGCTTAGTTATGAATTAGCATACAGTATTTCCCATTTGCATGTTCATGCCTGAACATCTTCGCGTTCTACTAATGGAGGTTTTTATTTCCTTCTCAGAATAAATGCGTCAAACAAACAATTGGATTTGTTTTTCAGACCTCTGTTAAGTTTTTATAGGTTGTATTCTATCCAGAGACAATTTCTGAGACTATTACCAAAGAGTGGTCTTCATTTTGGTCCTTTCTGTGATCAGGAGAATATTTTCCTTTCAGACTTCTATTGCCGAGTTTTGGGTAACTATATCTTAGGTGAACG
>NC_069501.1:795291629-795344129 GCF_027579735.1 Bombina bombina | reverse complement strand
TGAAGGTAGGTTTGTGCATGTAAATATATATATTTCTAAAACTTCTGTTTCGTGGTATGTAAATTGATTTATCTATATAAAATTTCTTTTTTTTGAGTGAGAAGTATTGATACAAAACAACTCAATAGTGGCTGAAACTTTCTGGTAACTAAATGTAAAAATGTCTACATGTTTTTAAGAAAGGAGGCAGCTAGAAGATTAATAAATAAAAACAAATTATAATTTAGTTGTGAGTAATAGTTACATTCTAATGATCAGTTCGATATTCCTATACATTTATTGTTCCTATCATGGGATAATTGACTAATATTTAGAATTTACTATTTGGAATTTAGATAGATACATTCTTTATAAGCTTAGATTTCAATTTAAACTAAGAAAGGTATATAAATAAATTTATCTATACAAAGATTCTTTAAGTAAGAGATGTTGATACAAAACGACTAAATGAAAGCTGAAACCAACTAGTGGCTTAATGTAAATATGACTGCATATTTTTAAGATAGGATGTAGCTAGCGGGTAATAGATAGATAAAACCTATTAAAATTTAGTTAATAGTAATATTTGCATTCTTATAGACAATTCGATATTCCTATATATTTATTGTTCCTATCATGGTATAATTGATTAATACAATAAAATGTACTGCTTGAAATTTAGAAATATATGCTAATGATAAATTTAGATTAAAATATAGCGAAGTGTATGATTAAAAAACAAAAATATATAAATACCCGTAAAAATAGCTATTTAAAAATTATTATTATTATTCTTTGTCTCAATGCATAAGTGCTCTAATAGAATAAAAAAAAATTATTATATTTTAAATATGTTTCAAACCTAAATCCATAGAAATAAATAATCATATTAATGATTATATAAATATTAAAGGTACCAGAGAATTAAAAACCCCTGGAAATATTTGCAGGAAAACAGATTGTAAGGCTTAGTGTGTCATTATATTATGTTAGATAAGCTACAAGATCTATATCTGTTAAGCCATTTGGGGACTAGTGTTTGGAGTCTATATATCCAAAATGTTTCCTTTCTACGGAGTTCCAATTCTCTGTCGCCTCCTCTTTTCCTTTCCGGTATATATTCGAGAATGGATCCTCTTAGACAACTAGGATCTTTGTTTTTTTTTTAAATAATGCGCAGTGAGATTGTGAGTTTTCTCTCCCATTTCTATATTATTCAAATGTTACAGAAGTCTTTTTTTGTATGGTCTTGTGGTGCAACCTACATATTGTAGGCCACACCCACACTCCAATATCTAAACCACATTCTCTGTTTTGCAATTACATAATGTATTTATTTCATAACCCTTTTTGGTAACCGTGGAAAGCATTTCCTTAGTAGGTTTATTCCTCATGTAATGGTGTACACAGGCAACACAATTGCGTCTATTAAATTTGTAAAATCCAATTGTGGATTAATTAAACCAATTTTTCTTCATATCCGACTTGTCCTTTAGTTGACTGGGTGCTAGAATATTTTTTTTTAGATTGCAGTTTCTTTCATGTAATTAGCAAGAGTCCATGAGCTAGTGAAGTATGGGATATACATTCCTACCAGGAGGGGCACAGTTTCCCAAACCTCAAAATGCCTATAAATACACCCCTCACCACACCCACAAATCAGTATTACAAACTTTGCCTCCGATGGAGGTGGTGAAGTAAGTTTGTGCTAGATTCTACGTTGATATGCGCTCCGCAGCAGGTTGGAGCCCGGTTTTCCTCTCAGCGTGCAGTGAATGTCAGAGGGATGTGAGGAGAGTATTGCCTATTTGAATTCAATGATCTCCTTCTACGGGGTCTATTTCATAGGTTCTCTGTTATCGGTCGTAGAGATTAATCTATTACCTCCCTTTTCAGATCGACGATATACTCTTATATATACCATTACCTCTACTGATTTTCGTTTCAGTACTGGTTTGGCTTTCTACTACATGTAGATGAGTGTCCTGGGGTAAGTAAGTATTATTTTCTGTGACACTCTAAGCTATGGTTGGGCACTTTTTTTATAAAGTTCTAAATATATGTATTCAAACATTTATTTGCCTTGACTCAGGATGTTCAGACAGTTTCATATTTGGGATAATGCATATGAATAAATCAATTTTTTCTTACCTTAAAATTTGACTTTTCCCTGTGGGCTGTTAGGCTCGCGGGGGCTGAAAATGCTTCATTTTATTGCATCATTCTTGGTGCGGACTTTTTTGGCGCAAATTTTTTTTTCTGTTTCCGGCATCATACGTGTCGCCGGAAGTTGCGTCATTTTTGACGTTTTTTTGAGCCAGAAGTGTCGGCGTTCCGGATGTGGCGTCATTTTTGGCGGCAAAAGCATTTAGGCGCCAAATAATGTGGGCGTCTTTTTTTGGCGCTAAAGAAATATGGGCGTCACTATTGTCTCCACATTATTTAAGTCTCATTATTTATTGCTTCTGGTTGCTAGAAGCTTGTTCACTGGCATTTTTTTTCCCATTCCTGAAACTGTCATTTAAGGAATTTGATCAATTTTGCTTTATATGTTGTTTTTTCTATTACATATTGCAAGATGTCCCACGTTGACACTGAGTCAGAAGATACTTCTGGAAAATCACTGCCTGGTGCTGGATCTACCAAAGTTAAGTGTATCTGCTGTAAACTTGTGGTATCTGTTCCTCCAGCTGTTGTTTGTACTGAATGTCATGACAAACTTGTTAATGCAGATAATATTTCCTTTAGTAATGTTACATTACCTGTTGCTGTTCCGTCAATATCTAATACTCAGAGTGTTCCTGATAACATAAGAGATTTTGTTTCTAAATCCATTCAGAAGGCTATGTCTGTTATTCCTCCTTCTAGTAAACGTAAAAAGTCTTTTAAAACTTCTCATTTTTCAGATGAATTTTTAAATGAACATCATCATTCTGATTCTGATAATGGTTCTTCTGGTTCAGAGGATTCTGTCTCAGAGGTTGATGCTGATAAATCTTCATATTTATTTAAAATGGAATTTATTCGTTCTTTACTTAAAGAAGTCTTAATTGCATTAGAAATGGAGGATTCTGGTCTTCTTGATACTAAATCTAAACATTTAAATAAGGTTTTTAAATCTCCTGTAGTTATTCCAGAAGTTTTTCCTGTCCCTGATGCTATTTCTGAAGTAATTTCCAGGGAATGGAATAATATGGGTAATTCATTTACTCCTTCAAAACGTTTTAAGCAATTATATCCTGTGCCTTCTGACAGATTAGAGTTTTGGGACAAAATCCCTAAGGTTGATGGGGCTGTCTCTACTCTTGCTAAGCGTACTACTATTCCTACGGCAGATGGTTCTTCCTTTAAGGATCCTTTAGATAGGAAAATTGAATCCTTTCTAAGAAAAGCTTACTTATGTTCAGGTAATCTTCTTAGACCTGCTATATCTTTAGCGGATGTTGCTGCAGCTTCAACTTTTTGGTTAGAAGCTTTAGCGCAACAAGTAACAGATCATAATTCTCATAGCATTATTAATCTTCTTCAACATGCTAATAATTTTATTTGTGATGCCATCTTTGATATCATTAGAGTTGATGTCAGGTATATGTCTCTAGCTATTTTAGCTAGAAGAGCTTTATGGCTTAAAACTTGGAATGCAGAAATGTCTTCTAAGTCTACTTTGCTTTCCCTTTCTTTCCAGGGTAATAAATTATTTGGTTCTCAGTTGGATTCTATTATCTCAACTGTTACTGGAGGGAAAGGAACTTTTTTACCACAGGATAAAAAATCTAAAGGTAAATTTAGGTCTAATAATCGTATTCGTTCCTTTCGTCACAATAAGGAACAAAAGCCTGATCCTTCATCCTCAGGAGCGGTATCAGTTTGGAAACCATCTCCAGTCTGGAATAAATCCAAGCCTTTTAGAAAACCAAAGCCAGCTCCTAAGTCCACATGAAGGTGCGGCCCTCATTCCAGCTCAGCTGGTAGGGGGCAGATTACGTTTTTTCAAAGAAATTTGGATCAATTCCATTCACAATCTTTGGATTCAGAACATTGTTTCAGAAGGGTACAGAATTGGCTTCAAGATAAGGCCTCCTGCAAAGAGATTTTTTCTTTCCCGTGTCCCAGTAAACCCAGCAAAGGCTCGAGCATTTCTGAAATGTGTTTCAGATCTAGAGTTGGCTGGAGTAATTATGCCAGTTCCAGTTCTGGAACAGGGGCCGGGATTTATTCAAATCTCTTCATTGTACCAAAGAAGGAGAATTCCTTCAGACCAGTTCTGGATCTAAAAATATTGAATCGTTATGTAAGGATACCAACATTCAAAATGGTAACTAAGGACTATCCTGCCTTTTGTTCAGCAAGGGCATTATATGTCCACAATAGATTTACAGGATGCATATCTGCATATTCCGATTCATCCAGATCACTATCAGTTTCTGAGATTCTCTTTCCTAGACCAGCATTACCAGTTTGTGGCTCTACCGTTTGGCCTAGCAACAGCTCCAAGAATTTTTACAAAGGTTCTCGGTGCCCTTCTGTCTGTAATCGGAGAACAGGGTATTGTGGTATTTCCTTATTTGGACGATATCTTGGTACTTGCTCAGTCTTCACATTTAGCAGAATCTCATACGAATCGACTTGTGTTGTTTCTTCAAGATCATGGTTGGAGGATCAATTTACCAAAAAGTTCATTGATTCCTCAGACAAAGTTAACCTTTTTAGGTTTCCAGATAGATTCAGTGTCCATGACTCTGTCTTTGACCGACAAGAGACGTCTGAAATTGATATCAGCTTGTTGAAACCTTCAGTCACAATCATTCCCTTCGGTAGCCTTATGCATGGAAATTCTAGGTCTTATGACTGCTGCATCGGACGCGATCCCCTTTGCTCGTTTTCACATGCGACCTCTTCAGCTCTGTATGCTGAACCAGTGGTGCAGGGGTTACACAAAGATATCTCAATTAATATCTTTAAATCCGGTTGTACGACACTCTCTGACGTGGTGGACAGATCACCATCGTTTAGTTCAGGGGGCTTCTTTTGTTATTCCGACCTGGACTGTAATTTCAACAGATGCAAGTCTTACAGCTTGGGGAGCTGTGTGGGGGTCTCTGACAGCACAAGGGGTTTGGGAATCTCAGGAGGTGAGATTACCGATCAATATTTTGGAACTCCGTGCAATTTTCAGAGCTCTTCAGTCATGGCCTCTTCTAAAGAAAGAATCGTTCATTTGTTTTCAGACAGACAATGTCACAACTGTGTCATACATCAATCATCAAGGAGGGACTCACAGTCCTCTGGCTATGAAAGAAGTAATCTTGCTAATCTTCCTGATATTCATTGTTTTGTACAAGCTTTGGTTCGTATAAAACCTGTCATTAAGTCAATTTCTCCTCCTTGGAGTTTGAATTTGGTTCTGGGGGCTCTTCAAGCTCCTCCGTTTGAACCTATGCATTCATTGGACATTAAATTACTTTCTTGGAAAGTTTTGTTCCTTTTGGCCATCTCTTCTGCCAGAAGAGTTTCTGAATTATCTGCTCTTTCTTGTGAGTCTCCTTTTCTGATTTTTCACCAGGATAAGGCGGTGTTGCGAACTTCTTTTAAATTTTTACCTAAGGTTGTGAATTCTAACAACATTAGTAGAGAAATTGTGGTTCCTTCATTATGTCCTAATCCTAAGAATTCTAAGGAGAAATCATTGCATTCTTTGAAATATTATGTTGAAGCTACTAAGAATTTCCGAAAGACTTCTAGTCTATTTGTTATCTTTTCCGGTCCTAGGAAAGGTCAGAAGGCCTCTGCCATTTCTTTGGCATCTTGGTTGAAATCTTTAATTCATCATGCTTATGTCGAGTCGGGTAAAACTCCGCCTCAAAGGATTACAGCTCATTCTACTAGGTCAGTTTCTACTTCCTGGGCGTTTAGGAATGAAGCTTCGGTTGATCAGATTTGCAAAGCAGCAACTTGGTCTTCTTTGCATACTTTTACTAAATTCTACCATTTTGATGTGTTTTCTTCTTCTGAAGCTGTTTTTGGTAGAAAAGTACTTCAGGCAGCTGTTTCAGTTTGATTCTTCTGCTTATATTTTCAGTTTTTTTCTTTATAAGATTTAAACTTTATTTTTGGGTGTGGATTTTTTTCAGCGGAATTGGCTGTCTTTATTTTATCCCTCCCTCTCTAGTGACTCTTGCGTGGAAGATCCACATCTTGGGTAGTCATTATCCCATACGTCACTAGCTCATGGACTCTTGCTAATTACATGAAAGAAAACATAATTTATGTAAGAACTTACCTGATAAATTCATTTCTTTCATATTAGCAAGAGTCCATGAGGCCCACCCTTTTTTGTGGTGGTTATGATATTTTTGTATAAAGCACAATTATTCCAATTCCTTATATTTATGCTTTCGCACTTTTTTCTTATCACCCCACTTCTTGGCTATTCGTTAAACTGATTTGTGGGTGTGGTGAGGGGTGTATTTATAGGCATTTTGAGGTTTGGGAAACTTTGCCCCTCCTGGTAGGAATGTATATCCCATACGTCACTAGCTCATGGACTCTTGCTAATATGAAAGAAATGAATTTATCAGGTAAGTTCTTACATAAATTATGTTTTTTCCTATAAATTACTTTTGGGGCCTGTTCTGTTATTGCTTTCAATAAATCATCTTTTTAAAGAATATCCCAATGTTTCATGATGATATTCCTAATTTCCCTAGATCCTTTGTTAAACGTAGTTATAAAATTAACTGTATTAGAATTTGTGTTAATTAGTTGTTGTTGTGTGTTTTTTCCTGTATTAAGTAAGGTGGCTCTATCCATTGTGTTTACTCTTTCCAAAGTATTTTTCAATTTATATTTGTTGTACCCCCTTGCTATAAATCTATCTGTGAGGTTTTTTGCCTCTTTATATCAAAGTCTTGTTTTCTAGAACAATTTCTCCTCAGTCTCTGGTATTGTCCCATTGGTATATTATTTATCCATTTGCGATTATGTCTACTTTGGGCATGTAGATAGCCATTGCTATCATTGTCTTTTTTATAAAGTTTAGTTTGGATTTCTTGGGACTCTTGGAAAAATACCACATCCAAGAAGTCAATTTCTACAGTAATCCTTTTACCTGTAAATGAAAGGTTATATTCATTGACATTGAGTTGTTTAATAAAGTTGTCTCATGTTGTTTCCGTTCCCTTCCAAATGAAGATAATATCATCAATGTATCTCCCCCAGATGACTATATAGGGGAGATATTCGTTGTTATGCCAAATTGTTTCTTCTTCCCATGCCCCCATGTATAAATTGGCATAGCTGGGGGCAAATTTCGTCCCCATTGCTGTGCCATTTATCTGGAAGTAGTATTTATCCTCAAATAGAAAGAAATTTCTTTCCAAGATAAATTTCACTGACTCCAATATGATCTCTCGGTAGGGTAGTTGTTTCTTTTAGCCAATAATCAATTGTTTTTATGCCTTTGTCATGGGGTATGTTGGTATATAGGGCACTTACATCGAGTGTAACCCAGATGTAGCCTTCTTCCCATTTGATTCAACTTAGTTTTTCCATTGTATCTGGAGTGTCCCTCAAAAAAGATTTCATTTTTGACACTAATGGTTGCAAAAATATGTCAATGTATTCGGACAGCCTTGATGTTAGGGAGTCTATACCGGAGACTATAGGTCTTCCCGGGGGATTGACCAGGTCCTTGTGGACCTTGGGCAAATGGTAAAAAAATGGCTGTTGTTGGTGTGTCATTCTTAAGATATTTGAATTCATCCTCGTTTAATATGACTAAATGTTTAGCATTTTCCAGTAGGTGACTGTATTCTAATAGATATTTATTTTTCGGATTGCCCGTTGGTTTACTATAAGTATTTGTCATATAGCATCCGATATGCTTCCTTAAGATAGTCTTCCCTGTTCTGAATTACCATGCCCCCCCCCCCCCCCCCCCTTGTCTGCTTCCCGGATAATAATGTTATTATCCTTTTCCAGATTTTTTTTTATAAATTCTTTATCTTTTCTGTCCATATTGTCATTTCTGATCTTAGTTCTTGCAGAGGGTATCAAAATCCTCCTGTACCATTTTCGAGAATACTGGGATGTAGTTACCTTTAGAGTGAACTGGGAAAAAAGTGGATCTAAGTTTCAGATTTGTATGTACTTTTTTCTCTTGTTTCTCTGACCCCTTGTTTGACTCTGATGTCTCCATAGTTTCTTCCTCAAGGGCGATAAGTGTATTGAGAGTATCCATATCACTTATTTGTATAGATTCCAAACATTCTATGTTATTCTCATTAGGGTCCTCCACATTTTTACTTTTAATATTTTCAAAGTGTCTTTTAAGGGTTAAGTTTCTTGTAAATTTATTTGGTCAAGAAACATCTGGAAGGGGTTCGGTCCTTTTGTAGGAGCAAAAGATAATCCCTTCTGTAGAACTTTTATTTCATTTACAGATAAGGTTTTGTTGGACAGATTAAAGATTTTTGTTTCTACATCTTTGTTTGTAAAATCTGTGCTGGTTTCTTCCTTTTTGCTCCTGTTCTTTCCTCCTCCTCTACATCCCCTAAATCGTCGTTGCCTCATTTTATACCCCTTGTTCTCCATTGAGGGGTTTCTTGGGTGACTGGTAATTTGTTCCCCTTGTTTCTATATTCCTCTCTTTCTTCTAATCTCCCATATCTTCTGGTATCTCAATTGGAATAGTTCTCCCACCTGTGCTGGGGTTTGAAATCTCAAAAAAAATGGAGTAAACTCACTGGATTTTTCAAAAGCCAAATTTTTTACTGTGACCGTGTAGTAGCGTTTCGGGGATAATATATCCCCGAAACGTTACTACACGGTCACAGTAAAAATTTTGGCTTTTGAAAAATCCAGTGAGTGCAAGTTTTTTGTTCATTTGTTTATTACAGTTCACTAGCACCCTGGTAGTTGGATTTAAGTGAGAGTGCACTCCTTTGCTGTGTGTATATATAAATATATATATATATATATATATATATATATATATATATATATATATATATATATATATATATATATATATATATATATATATATACCAATAACACTCCACAAGCTATAGCAATAAGCTACAACAATGATATTTTAAAGAAATTACATAAGGTACTAGCAGTCTTTAAATGTATAATGTTGATTTTGTCAGTTTGAATATGAGAATGATGTATTCTGTAAGGAATATCCTATATAAGGCAGCTCTTCTTATAAAGTCCTGCCAGACCAGAAAAATCTAAAACAATAAAAGCATAAAGAAGGCGCCTCATAGGGCAGACAGCCAAACTCTTGGAAGGCAGAGCGGTATTAATATTACTCACATTAAAGAAAGCACAACTCTGTGCTATATAAGCAAGCTGGATCCTCTGAGTCGTCTGGCAGACTCAACTCCAGAAACTGGAACATCGCCAAAATCCAAAGATGACGAGCTGCAAACAATCGCTTCACAAGCAAATCCGAGAAGGTGTGTCCCTCAGGAAGTGCGCGTGAACGGCTTTGGGAGCGGTGCCCAATCCAGGCAAGGCAAGGACCTGCTTGCTATGAAGGATATTAAGTCAGTGTGCAATAGTGGCTAATGAGAGAGAGTTAAAATCCAAACTGATTTATTAAAACAATATAAGCAACACTCTTCTCGATGTGGGCACACCGTTTCATCAGGCTATATGTTAACAACAAACTCTGCAGTATTTACAAGAAGAATAGTCTAATCAGATGATCTGGATCAATGAGGTTTACCACCCTCTATGACATCACTGTCCTCCCAGGTGGTTTCAAAAAAATACAAAGGTATCAATGTAACAACGTTAACAATTAACGGTAATAACAAGAAATATATATATTAAAAATGAAAAACCAGTTGGCATAAAATAAGATTCAAGGTTGCTAAGATATATATGTATTTAAAAATTATATTCACGCACACTATATAACCTAACTATTATTGACCTATAATATATAAGTACATATCAAACCAAGTCATATCTACGATTGATCACTCACCAAATCTGTGTATAGGTATAGTATGATCATCATAGAGGTAATGTATCAATGAAAGTGATAACACTATTATAGTGTAAATCAGTCTAAATCAATATAGATTGGCCCCAAACAAAAGTGCGAACATAATCAATGGATGGTTCACATCGACGATGATATCATCCTTGCTTCAAACTTATCAAAAAGGACTATAAGATATTTGCCACCAATATAATAATGTATAGCATATTAAAATATATGCGTCTGTGTAGTTTATAAGTGTAGAATATGTATGTAATGCAGACCGAATGAAGTGCGGTCATTCCAGAATCGAATTGGTTGAATGAGCGTGTTGTTGTTTTAAAGAACCTAGGAATTGAAAGGGGAGTGGTAGGAGATGGAATGTGTCCTAAATGGTGGAGTTCTCACATATAATGTGATGGGATAAAGACTATGTGAAAATATTTGTAATGATGGGATAAGGATATCAGGGTAACCAAGAGGTGTGAACGAAAATTAAACAATCATGAAGTCATCTATAATGTGCTAATGTATATAAAATTATTTGAATAGATACTAATGAAAAGGTGTATAATATGGTGTAAGTGAGGATAAAAATGTGTGAGGTGATAAGATGAAGTATGTGGGCAGTGTCAAAAACTAAAGGGGACCTCATAAGGAGGAGCTCCTATAATATTCAATAGACAGGTGATAGAGTATGAACATATAAGATATAATTGCAAAATAATGAATTTTAATTTAATGCTATTAGTGGTAAAAATATGAGGGTGCTAACATAATAGTGATAATATTTATAGTGTGAAGGTGCTGGCAAACGCAATTGTTTCACAATATGTTCCTAATCATGATAATAGTGTAAAGTGTGGGATCCAGAAATGATGGAAGTAAGGTTGAAAGATAAACCAAGAAAACAAAAGGCAATATAGAATGTAGCAATCGAAAGGCTGCTGCAACCATGTGTAATAGCTTAGAGCAATCAAGAGTTTTCTCCGGTAATTCTGATTGTTTTTACTTGGTTGCATAGTTCTTGGTTTGTGGATCTGGTATTTATGATCAGTTGTCCTCTGTGGCCTCTTCCACTAAGACCCATCCTATTGTCTTAAAACATTTTTTTTATCCCTTTGATCTCGAGCCTCAAATCGAAGGCTTGGAGACTCTACACCTAATTTAGAGATAGATTTTTCTTATGTTGTAGTTTCTTTATTTTCAGGCTCAAAAGCTTTTTATAAGAGGTATCTATCACAAGCTTTGGAAAGTTATTTTTTTTTTTTTTCTTCCCTTGGAAGAATCAAGGTTTTAGCTAGCATTCTTTTGAATCCTTAGAATTATTCCTGTTTTGGAAGATGGTTTAGATGAGTTTATCTTCTAGCTCTTTATAGGGTCAGGGTTTCCTGACATTAAGAGCTTTGTTCCAGCTTTAATCTAGATTAGACCGTGAATATTAAAATTTTCTCCACCTTTTCTGACACCTAAATGTGGTTCTCAGGGTTCAGCAAGTTTCTCTGTTTGAGTCAATGCATACTTCAGACATTCAGCTTCTTTCCTAGAATGTGTTGTTTCTTTTAGCAGTAACTTCTGCCAAAGGAGTTTCTGCATTCTCTGTTTTTGTTTGCAAACATCCTTATCTTGTTTTTACTCTAGGATAAGGCAGTTTTTAATAATAAATAATAAAAGGTTTCTACATAATTTTATATTGGAGTGAGAGCTACAAGCTACTACATTGGATTCCTTTTCCTGCTTTTTGAAAATAGGACTTCTGTTGAAAAAAATGTGCAAGGCAGCAGCAATTGTCAACTTTACTAATTCCTACTACTTAGGTATTTTCTTGTTTCTTTTGAAACAGCATTGGTAGGAAAGTCCTCCAGGCAGCAGTGTCTGGAAATTGGGTACCTGCTTTTGTCAAAATCTTTTGTCCCTCCGTACATTACTCGTGGACTCTACAGCTGGGTTATTAGTTCCCATGAGTAATGGATCACCACCACCTTATGAAAGAAAACAAAATATATGCTTACCTGATAAACTCATGTCATGGAGTCCATGTGCCCTCCCATTTTATTATTTAATTATTTTTTTTCTGGCAGCTGTTCTTGTTTGCACCTAATTTTATCAACTGTGTCCTTTTCTACCTCCTTTTCTGCTTCTCCTTGCTTGGTTATACATCGGACTGGCATACCAGAGAGGTTGAAGGGATGAAGTGCTCTTGGAAGCTTTGGGAAAATTTGCCTCTTAGTGGCCAGGAGTTGAATCCCAGGACTAATGGATTGTGGATTTTTACCACCATGAAATAAATTAATTTATCAAGTAAGAATAAATATTGTTTTTATTTAAAAAAAAATAAATAAATAAAAATCTTTTATACCTTGTCCAAAAAGGTCAATTTTTTCCTGGCATTAAATTTTTGTGTTTGCAAAGACTCTCCTTTTAAAACAATAATGTATTATCGGCAGTTATTTTATTTATGCAATGAAAAATATTTACTTACAGAATTCAATTAAACACCATTCATTAAAACATATATCTAGCAGTTCCAGCAATTACACTAGTACTACAGAACTCTGTGGCCGAGGTCAGTATGTGTTGTCACCACCTGTGCATTCTAATCTAATTTATGAAGCTGTAAAATGATCATATAAAATCGTGTTGCAGTAACGGGTAACCAACCCTGCAGCTTCAACCAGTTTCTCTCAGCCATTGCACTCCAGGCAAGTCTGTAGCTTAGATCAGTGGATGCAAGGGTTAACCAAACACTCTAGCATATACTAGAACATACCAGAAAATGCCCCAAACTCCCCTTTTAATGCCATCCACACTAAACTTTCTCTGTTACCACCACCAAGATTATTATATGGGAGATGTTTGGTAAAACCCGGACCACTAACTTAAAAACAAAAACACAATTTTTCAAAATTCTATCCAAAACACAATACTGTTATAACCGTCCATAAGGTAAAGTGGTTCAGATATAAAACAAAGCCAAAACTTAATCAATTAATGTATTCTGAACAAAAAATAGTCGCAGTGCATTTATATATAAAATAAGAAATAACAAACAAAATTGCACAACGCATTTAAAATAAAAAAATAAATAAAAAGCAGAACCTATTGGTGTACCAGCACAGATGTTTGTCCCAAGGACGATTGTAAGAAGAAAATAGTCATCTACACTACTGTCTGTGGCCTCTGATTTAAAATGCCTTTTAGTCAATTTCAGCTTTAAAAATATTTTTGGTTGTCTGGTTTCTTAGCAGTCCCTTTTCCGAGAGGGGCAAGGAATGGAGCAAATCCCTTTTCTCCAACATAGGTGTGTCCGGTCCACGGCGTCATCCTTACTTGTGGGATATTCTCTTCCCCAACAGGAAATGGCAAAGAGCCCAGCAAAGCTGGTCACATGATCCCTCCTAGGCTCCGCCTACCCCAGTCATTCTCTTTGCCGTTGTACAGGCAACATCTCCACGGAGATGGCTTAGAGTTTTTTAGTGTTTAACTGTAGTTTTTATTATTCAATCAAGAGTTTGTTATTTTAAAATAGTGCTGGTATGTACTATTTACTCAGAAACAGAAAAGAGATGAAGATTTCTGTTTGTATGAGGAAAATTATTTTAGCAACCGTTACTAAAATCCATGGCTGTTCCACACAGGACTGTTGAGAGGAATTAACTTCAGTTGGGGGAACAGTGAGCAGTCTCTTGCTGCTTGAAGTATGACACATTCTAACAAGACGATGTAATGCTGGAAGCTGTCATTTTCCCTATGGGATCCGGTAAGCCATGTTTATTAAGATAGTAAATAAGGGCTTCACAAGGGCTTATTAAGACTGTAGACTTTTTCTGGGCTAAATCGATTCATTATTAACACATATTTAGCCTTGAGGAATCATTTAATCTGGGTATTTTGATAAGATTTTATCGGCAGGCACTATTTTAGACACCTTATTCTTTAGGGGCTTTCCCAAATCATAGGCAGAGCCTCATTTTCGCGCCGGTGTTGCGCACTTGTTTTTGAGAGGCATGACATGCAGTCGCATGTGTGAGGAGCTCTGATACATAGAAAAGACTTTCTGAAGGCGTCATTTGGTATCGTATTCCCCTTTGGGCTTGGTTGGGTCTCAGCAAAGCAGATACCAGGGACTGTAAAGGGGTTAAAGTTAAAAACGGCTCCGGTTCCGTTATTTTAAGGGTTAAAGCTTCCAAATTTGGTGTGCAATACTTCATATTTTTTCGCAATTGCAGTAATAAAGTGTGTTCAGTTTAAAATTTAAAGTGACAGTAACGGTTTTATTTTAAAACGTTTTTTGTACTTTGTTATCAAGTTTATGCCTGTTTAACATGTCTGAACTACCAGATAGACTGTGTTCTGAATGTGGGGAAGCCAGAGTTCCTTCTCATTTAAATAAATGTGATTTATGTGACAATGACAATGATGCCCAAGATGATTCCTCAAGTGAGGGGAGTAAGCATGGTACTGCATCATTCCCTCCTTCGTCTACACGAGTCTTGCCCACTCAGGAGGCCCCTAGTACATCTAGCGCGCCAATACTCCTTACTATGCAACAATTAACGGCTGTAATGGATAATTCTGTCAAAAACATTTTAGCCAAAATGCACACTTATCAGCGTAAGCGCGACTGCTCTGTTTTAGATACTGAAGAGCATGACGACGCTGACAATAATGGTTCTGAAGGGCCCCTAAACCAGTCTGATGGGGCCAGGGAGGTTTTGTCTGAGGGAGAAATTACAGATTCAGGGAACATTTCTCAACAAGCTGAACCTGATGTGATTACGTTTAAATTTAAGTTGGAACATCTCCGCGCTCTGCTTAAGGAGGTATTATCCACTCTGGATGATTGTGACAATTTGGTCATCCCAGAGAAGCTATGTAAAATGGACAAGTTCCTAGAGGTCCCGGGGCTCCCAGAAGCTTTTCCTATACCCAAGCGGGTGGCGGACATTGTAAATAAAGAATGGGAAAGGCCCGGTATTCCTTTCGTCCCTCCCCCCATATTTAAAAAATTGTTTCCTATGGTCGACCCCAGAAAGGACTTATGGCAGACAGTCCCCAAGGTCGAGGGAGCGGTTTCCACTTTAAACAAACGCACCACTATACCCATAGAAGATAGTTGTGCTTTCAAAGATCCTATGGATAAAAAATTAGAAGGTTTACTTAAAAAGATGTTTGTTCAGCAGGGTTACCTTCTACAACCAATTTCATGCATTGTCCCTGTCGCTACAGCCGCATGTTTCTGGTTCGATGAGCTGGTAAAGGCGGTCGATAGTGATTCTCCTCCTTATGAGGAGATTATGGACAGAATCAATGCTCTCAAATTGGCTAATTCTTTCACCCTAGACGCCACTTTGCAATTGGCTAGGTTAGCGGCTAAGAATTCTGGGTTTGCTATTGTGGCGCGCAGAGCGCTTTGGTTGAAATCTTGGTCAGCTGATGCGTCTTCCAAGAACAAGCTACTTAACATTCCTTTCAAGGGGAAAACGCTGTTTGGCCCTGACTTGAAAGAGATTATCTCTGATATCACTGGGGGTAAGGGCCATGCCCTTCCTCCGGATCGGCCTTTCAAGGCCAAAAATAAACCTAATTTTCGTCCCTTTCGTAGAAACGGACCAGCCCAAAGTGCTACGTCCTCTAAGCAAGAGGGTAATACTTCTCAAGCCAAGCAAGCTTGGAGACCAATGCAAGGCTGGAACAAGGGTAAGCAGGCCAAGAAACCTGCCACTGCTACCAAGACAGCATGAAATGTTGGCTCCGGGACCGGATCTGGTGGGGGGCAGACTCTCTCTCTTCGCTCAGGCTTGGGCAAGAGATGTTCTGGATCCTTGGGCACTAGAAATAGTCTCCCAAGGTTATCTTCTGGAATTCAAGGGGCTTCCCCCAAGGGGGAGGTTCCACAGGTCTCAATTGTCTTCAGACCACATAAAAAGACAGGCATTCTTACATTGTGTAGAAGACCTGTTAAAAATGGGAGTGATTCATCCTGTCCCATTAGGAGAACAAGGGATGGGGTTCTACTCCAATCTGTTCGTAGTTCCCAAAAAAGAGAGAACATTAAGACCAATCTTAGATCTCAAGATCCTAAACAAGTTTCTCAAGGTTCCATCGTTCAAAATGGAAACCATTCGAACAATTCTTCCTTCCATCCAGGAAGGTCAATTCATGACCACGGTGGATTTAAAGGATGCGTATCTACATATTCCTATCCACAAGGAACATCATCGGTTCCTAAGGTTCGCATTCCTGGACAAGCATTACCAGTTCGTGGCGCTTCCTTTCGGATTAGCCACTGCTCCAAGGATTTTCACAAAGGTACTAGGGTCCCTTCTAGCTGTGCTAAGACCAAGGGGCATTGCTGTAGTACCTTACTTGGACGACATTCTGATTCAAGCGTCGTCCCTTCCTCAAGCAAAGGCTCACACGGACATCGTCCTGGCCTTTCTCAGATCTCACGGATGGAAAGTGAACGTGGAAAAGAGTTCTCTATCTCCGTCAACAAGGGTTCCCTTCTTGGGAACAATAATAGACTCCTTAGAAATGAGGATTTTTCTGACAGAGGCCAGAAAAACAAAACTTCTAGACTCTTGTCGGATACTTCATTCCGTTCCTCTTCCTTCCATAGCGCAGTGCATGGAAGTGATAGGTTTGATGGTAGCGGCAATGGACATAGTTCCTTTTGCGCGCATTCATCTAAGACCATTACAACTGTGCATGCTCAGTCAGTGGAATGGGGACTATACAGACTTGTCTCCGAGGATACAAGTAAATCAGAGGACCAGAGACTCACTCCGTTGGTGGCTGTCCCTGGACAACCTGTCACAAGGGATGACCTTCCGCAGACCAGAGTGGGTCATTGTCACGACCGACGCCAGTCTGATGGGCTGGGGCGCGGTCTGGGGATCCCTGAAAGCTCAGGGTCTTTGGTCTCGGGAAGAATCTCTTCTACCGATAAATATTCTGGAACTGAGAGCGATATTCAATGCTCTCAAGGCTTGGCCTCAGCTAGCGAGGGCCAAGTTCATACGGTTTCAATCAGACAACATGACAACTGTTGCGTACATCAACCATCAGGGGGGAACAAGGAGTTCCCTGGCGATGGAAGAAGTAACCAAAATCATTCAATGGGCGGAGTCTCACTCCTGCCACCTGTCTGCAATCCACATCCCAGGAGTGGAAAATTGGGAAGCGGATTTTCTGAGTCGTCAGACATTGCATCCGGGGGAGTGGGAACTCCATCCGGAAATCTTTGCCCAAATCACTCAACTGTGGGGCATTCCAGACATGGATCTGATGGCCTCTCGTCAGAACTTCAAAGTTCCTTGCTACGGGTCCAGATCCAGGGATCCCAAGGCGGCTCTAGTGGATGCACTAGTAGCACCTTGGACCTTCAAACTAGCTTATGTATTCCCGCCGTTTCCTCTCATCCCCAGGCTGGTAGCCAGGATCAATCAGGAGAGGGCGTCGGTGATCTTGATAGCTCCTGCGTGGCCACGCAGGACTTGGTATGCAGATCTGGTGAATATGTCATCGGCTCCACCATGGAAGCTACCTTTGAGACGAGACCTTCTTGTTCAAGGCCCGTTCGAACATCCGAATCTGGTCTCACTCCAGCTGACTGCTTGGAGATTGAACGCTTGATCTTATCGAAGCGAGGGTTCTCAGATTCTGTTATCGATACTCTTGTTCAGGCCAGAAAGCCTGTAACTAGAAAGATTTACCACAAAATTTGGAAAAAATATATCTGTTGGTGTGAATCTAAAGGATTCCCTTGGGACAAGGTTAAGATTCCTAAGATTCTATCCTTCCTTCAAGAAGGATTGGAAAAAGGATTATCTGCAAGTTCCCTGAAGGGACAGATTTCTGCCTTGTCTGTGTTACTTCACAAAAAGCTGGCAGCTGTGCCAGATGTTCAAGCCTTTGTTCAGGCTCTGGTTAGAATCAAGCCTGTTTACAAACCTTTGACTCCTCCTTGGAGTCTCAACTTAGTTCTTTCAGTTCTTCAGGGGGTTCCGTTTGAACCCTTACATTCCGTTGATATTAAGTTATTATCTTGGAAAGTTTTGTTTTTGGTTGCAATTTCTTCTGCTAGAAGAGTTTCAGAATTATCTGCTCTGCAGTGTTCTCCTCCTTATCTGGTGTTCCATGCAGATAAGGTGGTTTTACGTACTAAACCTGGTTTTCTTCCAAAAGTTGTTTCTAACAAAAACATTAACCAGGAGATTATCGTACCTTCTCTGTGTCCGAAACCAGTTTCAAAGAAGGAACGTTTGTTGCACAATTTGGATGTTGTTCGCGCTCTAAAATTCTATTTAGACGCTACAAAGGATTTTAGACAAACATCTTCCTTGTTTGTTGTTTATTCCGGTAAAAGGAGAGGTCAAAAAGCAACTTCTACCTCTCTCTCTTTTTGGATTAAAAGCATCATCAGATTGGCTTACGAGACTGCCGGACGGCAGCCTCCCGAAAGAATCACAGCTCATTCCACTAGGGCTGTGGCTTCCACATGGGCCTTCAAGAACGAGGCTTCTGTTGATCAGATATGTAGGGCAGCGACTTGGTCTTCACTGCACACTTTTACCAAATTTTACAAGTTTGATACTTTTGCTTCTTCTGAGGCTATTTTTGGGAGAAAGGTTTTGCAAGCCGTGGTGCCTTCCATCTAGGTGACCTGATTTGCTCCCTCCCATCATCCGTGTCCTATAGCTTTGGTATTGGTTCCCACAAGTAAGGATGACGCCGTGGACCGGACACACCTATGTTGGAGAAAACAGAATTTATGTTTACCTGATAAATTACTTTCTCCAACGGTGTGTCCGGTCCACGGCCCGCCCTGGTTTTTTAATCAGGTCTGATAATTTATTTTCTTTAACTACAGTCACCACGGTATCATATGGTTTCTCCTATGCAAATATTCCTCCTTAACGTCGGTCGAATGACTGGGGTAGGCGGAGCCTAGGAGGGATCATGTGACCAGCTTTGCTGGGCTCTTTGCCATTTCCTGTTGGGGAAGAGAATATCCCACAAGTAAGGATGACGCCGTGGACCGGACACACCGTTGGAGAAAGTAATTTATCAGGTAAACATAAATTCTGTTTTTTTGGCAGATCATAAACCTGCTCCCAAGACCTTGCTAAAAGCTACACCTTGATTTTATTTGCACATTCAGTAATATTACTGTTATGATTAAATCAAATTGTAGAATCATGGGGGATATTTTGATACCAGACATGACATGTCTGTCATATTTAGTTACCCAGTATCATAAAATATTGTAAAACTTATCCCGATATCCTGGTTTGTCTGAAATTATGTAAGAGGTGTGTAGTTACTGATACCTGTAGTATCAGCCACCTGACAGTTTTACTATAAGAGTCTGAGAGACCTATAATCTGCATCTTAACACACCATCCCAGACTAGTTACCATAGGATGTTATCATGACACATCCTCAAACATTTCCTAACCTGTACTGGTTGCATTTTTAAGAGACATTTCATATTAAGGGATCCAGTGCAAACTACCTTCACTATTTTAATTTTGATTCTCTGAATACATTTAGTAATACAAGAATTAAGTCTGGAATCAAAACTTACTACCCTCCCCCCGGATCTTCTGCCATTACCAACAATATTTTTGAGTACCCCCAACTGGTCTGCCAGGTACCCCCAGGGGTACAAGTACCACAGGTTGGGAACCGCTGATCTACTTGATCATCTGCAAACATCACATGTTGTTGCTTATATTATAAAAGGTTATGACTGCTATTATACCTTTAAGTAAACTTACCAGATCTTTTCAAAATTTAAGATTTAATTAATTTTGTTCTGACCGACAGCATATTTAAGTTTATTCTACTTATATAGGTTTCTTTGGCTCAAAGGATCCTGTATCAGACAGTTTGTTAAAATTCTTCTTATTTTTCATTTGAACATTCTTTGTTAAGGAAATGTTTCTGTTTATAGCTTTTAGGAGTCTAGTCCTCCTATTAACTATGTTAATAATACTTTTCAAATCTGGATTTTTAACATTTTTGCTTTTGAGGTTTTTTTCTATTCAATATACTATCTGTATTATATTCTAGAGAATGGTTATTCCGATTCACTCTTGGGACTGTACTACTATTTCTATGAAAATTGGTACTTGTTTTCAGGATTCTTTAGAATTTGAATATATCCTTAGTAGAGCATTTTCACGTACTGTTTATTATTAGCTCAGCTTTATCTGTGGCTGACATTACTGCCCTCTTAACCTTTGTTGAACAGTTAGCATAAGCAGTTTCAAATTTTTAAGTATATAACTCTGTTTATTTACTTTAGATGTATTCATTTAATTATGTTTACTATATCTTATTATGATTTCAAATATATTTTATGATCTCTATCTTGTTAGGATAATAATTTGATTATTTCTGGAGGTTTAGAGTTTTTTTTTCTGCCCTTCTTTTAGTCCGGTGATGTAGATCAGTTGGTGAATGTCCAGACTACAAATGTTTGTTCTAGATCTAAGGGTCCTAGATTCATTTCCCGGCAGGGTTAATACAGCCCTTTGGCCTTTGAGGTCAATTTATTGTGTATAGTTATTAGACTGCATAAAGGTGCGGTTTTTAAACCAGTCCTTCCGGTGGGGGGCAGATTAAATTGTTTTGGATGAATTCAGTCAAAATTCTATATTATTTTTAGGGTCTGAATAGATTTTTAGAATGAGACCTTCTATGGGAAGAATCTTTCTTAGTACACTCTGTGAATTTTTTTCAGGAGTGATTATGCCAGTTCTTTTTTCAGGAACAGGATTTGGGTTTCTATTCAATTCTATTCTTTGTCCCTAAGAAGGAAGGTTTATTCAGTCCATTCTTGGATCTGAAGACTTTTATATTGTTTTGTTAGAGTCTCAACTTTTAGGTTGTCGATTATAAGGACTATTATGCCTTTTTGTTAAGGTAATTTCATGTCCACTCCATTTTCAGGCGGTTTATCCTCATATTTTATTTCATTCAGACCAGTTGTGGATTCTGAAATTTTCTTTTTAAGCTTTACCAATTTGGCGCTTTTCCATTTGGTTTGGTGACCGCTTTATGAATTTTTTTCGAAGGTTCTTGGTGCCCTTTTTTCAGTCTTCAGACAGTAGGGTATTGTGGTGCTTCCCTATTAAGATGGTATCTTGGTATTACCTTAAACTTTTCTTTTATTTAAGCCGGACAGATAGCTCAGCATGCTAATGCACTGTGGCTAAGTTCTGTAGCAACTTGAGGGTTGCAGGTTTGATTTCCGGCAAGGTCCATTTAGCCTTTTATCCTTACGAGGTCGATTAAATGAGCAGCATCTTCAGTCCCTTACAGGTGATTAGACGCACTTTACAAGTACCCAATACATACATATGAAGGAGCAGTATTCAAATATATGGACTTTTCTTTTTGTGTAATCCTTCATGAATCAAGTAAGTTTTGTTTCTTCAAGACATGATTAGAGGATTTAATTTACCTAAGAGTTTCGTAATTCCTCAGTCAAGGGTTACTACTTTTTGGGTTTCTAGATGGATTCTGTGTTTGTGTCTTGTAAGTGGCGTTAGCCTGTCTAACTTACAGTCTAGAACATTTCTTTCAGTAGCTATGTGCATAGCAGTTTTAGGTCTCATAACTGCAGCATTGGGCATGGTTCCCTTTGCTTGTTTTTCATCTGAGATCTCTTTTTGCTTTGCATACTGAATCACTTATATAGGAATTCTTTTTAGATATCACAGTTGATATATATTTTTTAAATCCTAACACTCTTCTCTCTCTGTTTTGGTGATTAGTCTATCATCATTTTATTCAGGGGGCCTCCTTTTGTTCATCCTTCGTGGACTGTATTCTTAATGGATGTCATTTTACTGGTTGGGGCGCTCTCTGTGGGTCTTTTGACAGCACACGGAGTATGGAAACTTCAAGAGGTGAGGTTTCCAATCGATATTTAGAACTCCGTGCTATTTTTTTCAGAGTTCTTTCAGGCTTGGCCTCTTCTAGGAGAGAACTTTTTTAATTTTTTTGCTTCAGTCAATCAACAATAGGGACTCGTAGTTCCTTAGCAATTATGAAGTATCTTGTATATGTTCTTAGAGGGAATTAATCTCCTGTCTATTTTTTGCGATTTTAGACATTTGGGAGGTGGATTATCTCACCCGTCAGTCTTTACATCCGGGAGAGGGGTGACTCTATACAGATGTGTTTTTTCAATTTCCCAGGCACCTTTTCAGGTCTAGGGATCCTCAGTCGGAGATGGTGGATGCATTAGCAGTTTCTTGGTTTTGCAACCTGACTAAATCCTTCCGCCTCTGCATTTTTCTTCCAAAGGGGATTTCCAAGATCATATTGGAACAGTGTCATGTGTTTCTGATAGCATTAGCATGGCCTCAAAGGTTTGGTATGTGGATCTGGTTCAGATGTCCAAGTTGCCATCCTTGGCCGCTTTCTCTTTTGCCAGCCCTTTTGTTCTAGGGGCTATTTTTCCATTGGGATCTCAAATTTACTAATTTGGGGGTATGGAAATTGATTAGTGTTTAGTCATAGAGGTTTCTCTGACTTAGTTTTTAGCGCTATGTTGCAAGCTTATAAGTCTGTTTCAAGGAACATGTATTATCAGGTTTGGAAAAGTGTTCTTCTCATAAATTCTCTTGGCATTTTTATTTTCTGGAAAGATTGTTTAAACTTCCTGATATTCAATGTTTTGTTCAGGCTTTGGTTGGTATCAAGCCTGTTCATTTATTAATTTTCTCCTTTTTGGAGTCTTATTTGGTTTGAAGATCATTTACTTCCTTGGAACTTGTTGTTTCTTTTGACTATCTCTTCTGTTAAAAGGGTTTCTGATTTATCAGCTCTCTCTTGTGTGTCTCTACTTATCTGATTTTTTTCATTTAGATAAGTTGTTTGTGGACTTTTTTTGCTAAGGTTGTGAATTTGAGCAACTTTAGTAGAGAAATTGTTGTTCCTTCTTTGTGTCCTAATCCTAAAGAATTATTTGAGAGTTCTTTACATCCTTTGGATGTGGTAAGAGCTTTATAATTCTATATCAATGTTTTTAGGATTTCGGAAGACTTCTAGACTATCTGCTGTTTTTCTGGTTCCAGAAATGTTAGGAAGCCTCTGACATTTCTTTGGCATCCTGATTAAAGCTTTTGTTTTTCAAGGCTTATTTGGAGGCAGGGCAGGCTCCGCCTCAGTGTTACAGCTCATTCTACTAAGTTCAGTCGCCATTTCTTTTTCAGAATGAAGCTTAGGTTGATCAATTTTTTGCAAATCAGTAATTTGCTCTTCTTTGCACACTTTTGTTTTTACCATATTGATGTATTTGCTTCTTCTGAAGCAATCTTTGGTAGAAAAAGTTCTTCAGGCAGCTGTTTCAATTTGATTCTACTGCTTTTGATTTAAGTGTTTTCAAAGAAAACTTATTTATTGTGTGGATTTAATTTCTCAGTAGAAATAGCTGTTATTTTATCCCTCCCTTTCTAGTGACTCTTCTGTGGACTTCCACATCTTGGGTATTTCTATCCCATACGTCACTAGCTCATGGACTCTTAGCAATTGCATGAAAGAAAACATAATTTATGTAAGAACTTACCTGATAAATTAATTTCTTTCATATTGGCAAGAGTTCATAAGGCCCACCCTTTTTATGGTGGTTATGTTTTTTGTATGTTGTATGTGTGTTCAGGCTCTGGTTAGAATCAAGCCTGTTTACAAACCTTTGACTCCTCCTTGGAGTCTCAACTTAGTTCTTTCAGTTCTTCAGGGGGTTCCGTTTGAACCCTTACATTCCGTTGATATTAAGTTATTATCTTGGAAAGTTTTGTTTTTGGTTGCAATTTCTTCTGCTAGAAGAGTTTCAGAATTATCTGCTCTGCAGTGTTCTCCTCCTTATCTGGTGTTCCATGCAGATAAGGTGGTTTTACGTACTAAACCTGGTTTTCTTCCAAAAGTTGTTTCTAACAAAAACATTAACCAGGAGATTATCGTACCTTCTCTGTGTCCGAAACCAGTTTCAAAGAAGGAACGTTTGTTGCACAATTTGGATGTTGTTCGCGCTCTAAAATTCTATTTAGACGCTACAAAGGATTTTAGACAAACATCTTCCTTGTTTGTTGTTTATTCCGGTAAAAGGAGAGGTCAAAAAGCAACTTCTACCTCTCTCTCTTTTTGGATTAAAAGCATCATCAGATTGGCTTACGAGACTGCCGGACGGCAGCCTCCCGAAAGAATCACAGCTCATTCCACTAGGGCTGTGGCTTCCACATGGGCCTTCAAGAACGAGGCTTCTGTTGATCAGATATGTAGGGCAGCGACTTGGTCTTCACTGCACACTTTTACCAAATTTTACAAGTTTGATACTTTTGCTTCTTCTGAGGCTATTTTTGGGAGAAAGGTTTTGCAAGCCGTGGTGCCTTCCATCTAGGTGACCTGATTTGCTCCCTCCCATCATCCGTGTCCTAAAGCTTTGGTATTGGTTCCCACAAGTAAGGATGACGCCGTGGACCGGACACACCTATGTTGGAGAAAACAGAATTTATGTTTACCTGATAAATTACTTTCTCCAACGGTGTGTCCGGTCCACGGCCCGCCCTGGTTTTTTAATCAGGTCTGATAATTTATTTTCTTTAACTACAGTCACCACGGTATCATATGGTTTCTCCTATGCAAATATTCCTCCTTAACGTCGGTCGAATGACTGGGGTAGGCGGAGCCTAGGAGGGATCATGTGACCAGCTTTGCTGGGCTCTTTGCCATTTCCTGTTGGGGAAGAGAATATCCCACAAGTAAGGATGACGCCGTGGACCGGACACACCGTTGGAGAAAGTAATTTATCAGGTAAACATAAATTCTGTTTTTTTGGCAGATCATAAACCTGCTCCCAAGACCTTGCTAAAAGCTACACCTTGATTTTATTTGCACATTCAGTAATATTACTGTTATGATTAAATCAAATTGTAGAATCATGGGGGATATTTTGATACCAGACATGACATGTCTGTCATATTTAGTTACCCAGTATCATAAAATATTGTAAAACTTATCCCGATATCCTGGTTTGTCTGAAATTATGTAAGAGGTGTGTAGTTACTGATACCTGTAGTATCAGCCACCTGACAGTTTTACTATAAGAGTCTGAGAGACCTATAATCTGCATCTTAACACACCATCCCAGACTAGTTACCATAGGATGTTATCATGACACATCCTCAAACATTTCCTAACCTGTACTGGTTGCATTTTTAAGAGACATTTCATATTAAGGGATCCAGTGCAAACTACCTTCACTATTTTAATTTTGATTCTCTGAATACATTTAGTAATACAAGAATTAAGTCTGGAATCAAAACTTACTACCCTCCCCCCGGATCTTCTGCCATTACCAACAATATTTTTGAGTACCCCCAACTGGTCTGCCAGGTACCCCCAGGGGTACAAGTACCACAGGTTGGGAACCGCTGATCTACTTGATCATCTGCAAACATCACATGTTGTTGCTTATATTATAAAAGGTTATGACTGCTATTATACCTTTAAGTAAACTTACCAGATCTTTTCAAAATTTAAGATTTAATTAATTTTGTTCTGACCGACAGCATATTTAAGTTTATTCTACTTATATAGGTTTCTTTGGCTCAAAGGATCCTGTATCAGACAGTTTGTTAAAATTCTTCTTATTTTTCATTTGAACATTCTTTGTTAAGGAAATGTTTCTGTTTATAGCTTTTAGGAGTCTAGTCCTCCTATTAACTATGTTAATAATACTTTTCAAATCTGGATTTTTAACATTTTTGCTTTTGAGGTTTTTTTCTATTCAATATACTATCTGTATTATATTCTAGAGAATGGTTATTCCGATTCACTCTTGGGACTGTACTACTATTTCTATGAAAATTGGTACTTGTTTTCAGGATTCTTTAGAATTTGAATATATCCTTAGTAGAGCATTTTCACGTACTGTTTATTATTAGCTCAGCTTTATCTGTGGCTGACATTACTGCCCTCTTAACCTTTGTTGAACAGTTAGCATAAGCAGTTTCAAATTTTTAAGTATATAACTCTGTTTATTTACTTTAGATGTATTCATTTAATTATGTTTACTATATCTTATTATGATTTCAAATATATTTTATGATCTCTATCTTGTTAGGATAATAATTTGATTATTTCTGGAGGTTTAGAGTTTTTTTTTCTGCCCTTCTTTTAGTCCGGTGATGTAGATCAGTTGGTGAATGTCCAGACTACAAATGTTTGTTCTAGATCTAAGGGTCCTAGATTCATTTCCCGGCAGGGTTAATACAGCCCTTTGGCCTTTGAGGTCAATTTATTGTGTATAGTTATTAGACTGCATAAAGGTGCGGTTTTTAAACCAGTCCTTCCGGTGGGGGGCAGATTAAATTGTTTTGGATGAATTCAGTCAAAATTCTATATTATTTTTAGGGTCTGAATAGATTTTTAGAATGAGACCTTCTATGGGAAGAATCTTTCTTAGTACACTCTGTGAATTTTTTTCAGGAGTGATTATGCCAGTTCTTTTTTCAGGAACAGGATTTGGGTTTCTATTCAATTCTATTCTTTGTCCCTAAGAAGGAAGGTTTATTCAGTCCATTCTTGGATCTGAAGACTTTTATATTGTTTTGTTAGAGTCTCAACTTTTAGGTTGTCGATTATAAGGACTATTATGCCTTTTTGTTAAGGTAATTTCATGTCCACTCCATTTTCAGGCGGTTTATCCTCATATTTTATTTCATTCAGACCAGTTGTGGATTCTGAAATTTTCTTTTTAAGCTTTACCAATTTGGCGCTTTTCCATTTGGTTTGGTGACCGCTTTATGAATTTTTTTCGAAGGTTCTTGGTGCCCTTTTTTCAGTCTTCAGACAGTAGGGTATTGTGGTGCTTCCCTATTAAGATGGTATCTTGGTATTACCTTAAACTTTTCTTTTATTTAAGCCGGACAGATAGCTCAGCATGCTAATGCACTGTGGCTAAGTTCTGTAGCAACTTGAGGGTTGCAGGTTTGATTTCCGGCAAGGTCCATTTAGCCTTTTATCCTTACGAGGTCGATTAAATGAGCAGCATCTTCAGTCCCTTACAGGTGATTAGACGCACTTTACAAGTACCCAATACATACATATGAAGGAGCAGTATTCAAATATATGGACTTTTCTTTTTGTGTAATCCTTCATGAATCAAGTAAGTTTTGTTTCTTCAAGACATGATTAGAGGATTTAATTTACCTAAGAGTTTCGTAATTCCTCAGTCAAGGGTTACTACTTTTTGGGTTTCTAGATGGATTCTGTGTTTGTGTCTTGTAAGTGGCGTTAGCCTGTCTAACTTACAGTCTAGAACATTTCTTTCAGTAGCTATGTGCATAGCAGTTTTAGGTCTCATAACTGCAGCATTGGGCATGGTTCCCTTTGCTTGTTTTTCATCTGAGATCTCTTTTTGCTTTGCATACTGAATCACTTATATAGGAATTCTTTTTAGATATCACAGTTGATATATATTTTTTAAATCCTAACACTCTTCTCTCTCTGTTTTGGTGATTAGTCTATCATCATTTTATTCAGGGGGCCTCCTTTTGTTCATCCTTCGTGGACTGTATTCTTAATGGATGTCATTTTACTGGTTGGGGCGCTCTCTGTGGGTCTTTTGACAGCACACGGAGTATGGAAACTTCAAGAGGTGAGGTTTCCAATCGATATTTAGAACTCCGTGCTATTTTTTTCAGAGTTCTTTCAGGCTTGGCCTCTTCTAGGAGAGAACTTTTTTAATTTTTTTGCTTCAGTCAATCAACAATAGGGACTCGTAGTTCCTTAGCAATTATGAAGTATCTTGTATATGTTCTTAGAGGGAATTAATCTCCTGTCTATTTTTTGCGATTTTAGACATTTGGGAGGTGGATTATCTCACCCGTCAGTCTTTACATCCGGGAGAGGGGTGACTCTATACAGATGTGTTTTTTCAATTTCCCAGGCACCTTTTCAGGTCTAGGGATCCTCAGTCGGAGATGGTGGATGCATTAGCAGTTTCTTGGTTTTGCAACCTGACTAAATCCTTCCGCCTCTGCATTTTTCTTCCAAAGGGGATTTCCAAGATCATATTGGAACAGTGTCATGTGTTTCTGATAGCATTAGCATGGCCTCAAAGGTTTGGTATGTGGATCTGGTTCAGATGTCCAAGTTGCCATCCTTGGCCGCTTTCTCTTTTGCCAGCCCTTTTGTTCTAGGGGCTATTTTTCCATTGGGATCTCAAATTTACTAATTTGGGGGTATGGAAATTGATTAGTGTTTAGTCATAGAGGTTTCTCTGACTTAGTTTTTAGCGCTATGTTGCAAGCTTATAAGTCTGTTTCAAGGAACATGTATTATCAGGTTTGGAAAAGTGTTCTTCTCATAAATTCTCTTGGCATTTTTATTTTCTAGAAAGATTGTTTAAACTTCCTGATATTCAATGTTTTGTTCAGGCTTTGGTTGGTATCAAGCCTGTTCATTTATTAATTTTCTCCTTTTTGGAGTCTTATTTGGTTTGAAGATCATTTACTTCCTTGGAACTTGTTGTTTCTTTTGACTATCTCTTCTGTTAAAAGGGTTTCTGATTTATCAGCTCTCTCTTGTGTGTCTCTACTTATCTGATTTTTTTCATTTAGATAAGTTGTTTGTGGACTTTTTTTGCTAAGGTTGTGAATTTGAGCAACTTTAGTAGAGAAATTGTTGTTCCTTCTTTGTGTCCTAATCCTAAAGAATTATTTGAGAGTTCTTTACATCCTTTGGATGTGGTAAGAGCTTTATAATTCTATATCAATGTTTTTAGGATTTCGGAAGACTTCTAGACTATCTGCTGTTTTTCTGGTTCCAGAAATGTTAGGAAGCCTCTGACATTTCTTTGGCATCCTGATTAAAGCTTTTGTTTTTCAAGGCTTATTTGGAGGCAGGGCAGGCTCCGCCTCAGTGTTACAGCTCATTCTACTAAGTTCAGTCGCCATTTCTTTTTCAGAATGAAGCTTAGGTTGATCAATTTTTTGCAAATCAGTAATTTGCTCTTCTTTGCACACTTTTGTTTTTACCATATTGATGTATTTGCTTCTTCTGAAGCAATCTTTGGTAGAAAAAGTTCTTCAGGCAGCTGTTTCAATTTGATTCTACTGCTTTTGATTTAAGTGTTTTCAAAGAAAACTTATTTATTGTGTGGATTTAATTTCTCAGTAGAAATAGCTGTTATTTTATCCCTCCCTTTCTAGTGACTCTTCTGTGGACTTCCACATCTTGGGTATTTCTATCCCATACGTCACTAGCTCATGGACTCTTAGCAATTGCATGAAAGAAAACATAATTTATGTAAGAACTTACCTGATAAATTAATTTCTTTCATATTGGCAAGAGTTCATAAGGCCCACCCTTTTTATGGTGGTTATGTTTTTTGTATAAAAGCACAATTATTTTTCCAGTTCTTCTTTTAGTATGCTTTTCTACTCCTAATTTTATCACTCCACTACTTGGCTATTCGTTAAACTGAATTGTGGGTGTGGTGAGGGGTGTATTTATAGGCATTTTGAGGTTTGGGAAACTTTGCCCCTCCTGGTAGGATTGTATATCCCATATGTCACTAGCTCATGGACTCTTGCCAATATGAAAGAAATGAATTTATCAGGTAAGTTCTTACATAAAATTTTTTTTTCTGAACTCAGGATTATCCCTACCTATGGTGGGAATGTTCTTTACTCTAAAGCTCCTAGGAATATGGCTAATCCTAAAATACTCAGATAAATGGCCCACATGTAGTGATAAATCAATTTCACGTTTCTTAAGTTTAAGTAAAGTGTGGTACAGATTCACAGGGGTCTCACCAATTGTTCTGCTGATAGGAGCGAATAGGATTCTGGCAGCATCATCACGTGTATAGGAAACAGTCCCAATCTGGGCCCCCTTTGCTTGAATGTCTGGGTCTTCCAAATTGCTTGATTCAGCAACCGTCTGTGCTACTTGCGCAATGGGTATATGAGCCTCAGCATCCGTGTTATAAAATAAAATAAAAAATGTTTTTTTTATTTTTTGGACAGAAACATTTAAGATATGGAACAAAATCATAACTAAATATCCAAAAATGTCAACTATTCCCTTAACATTAAGTTTACTATCAGAAAATAAATATTTCTTAGCAGGACAACTTCCCAATTATAAGCAAGGAATTGAAAGTAACAATATAAATTCAATATTATTTAATGGTGGAATTCTTTCTCAAGATATGTTAAAAGAAAAAGGGTATTGAGTTCTAATGGACTGGTTTGGGTATTTCCAACTCAAACATTTCATAGAATGACATAAAGTGGTTACAAATTTGGCTAGACAGTTATATAATTTTAAAAAAATTGTTTATTTAATAGAAACATTAATTATCTAGAATCTACAAATTGTTGATAACACATAATCAAAATAATAATTTATATTCCCATAATTGGGAGAGTTGGAAATACAAATCGGTTCTAAGTCTTGGTATAGGACATTTGATAAAGATCATCTGTTTTAATGAGAATAGTAGAAATTAATTTTATAATTAATTTTAAAATATGAACTAGATAGTATCTTACTCCTAACAAGACAAATGCTGGAGGAATGTGGTACAATAGGTAATATGGAACACATTTTTGGTCTTGTTGAGTGCTGTAAGATTGTGTGATATATTGAAAATGCATGTATGATTCTGGACGATTAAATTAGATACCTTTTTGAATAGCTATATTAAATCCACCAATATTGAACATTAGTAGAGATATATCAGGTTGTTACAAATGTTTAATTGTGCTAAAAAAAAAAACAATTCTACAATTTTGGGGAAAAAAAGGGAGAAGCTGGTAAAAAATGGAAGAAATGTTACTATTGGAAGAATTGTACTATAATTCTTTTGATATTTTGGAAAATAAGGTTCTCTAACTTCATTTTTGTGTAAAGGAAATTACATGTTTCAAAAAGGACTAAGTGTGGTGCCCCAGTTTAGACCTCTTAGCTACGCACACACGCCTCTTGTCATTGGCTAAGGGGAAAAAAAGATTAATTTTAAAAGCATATTATAGGCACAACAGACTTGACAGAAAGACTCACACTTTTTTCATTGCCTTACCAGATTACTTCAGCTAGATAACAGTAGTGCATCACTGTTCTAGAGCTGGCTTTACGTGTGTTTAACCCTTTTGTAGGGGGTTAGACTCATTGTTATATGAAAGCAACAGTGCAATAAACACAGAGCATTTCATATTTTCACTTTCCCTGCTTAATGGGACATTAAAGGGACATTAAACACCTCCTTGTTTTTGTTTAAATATTGTGCTTTGTTCCACATTCCTTAAAGAGACATTAAATACTAACTAAATGCTAGTTATAATGGTGTATTCAAAGAAAAGATTACACTGAAAATAAAATGTAGATGTATTTTTTTTAAAGTTTCATTAGTTCTTTAAATAGTTACAAAATAAGTGTAAAGTTTTATTGTCTATAAAACACTGGGAGCTGCCATGTTGTAATGAAAGTTACCTTCTCTGCTGTGACCAATTATGGACAGTTATAAATAGGTCACTAGAGTGTGCAGCCAATGTCGGTGTGGAATTTAACAGTGCTCTGCCCTTCCATTTCTAACAGGAACTGAAAAGCTCACAATTTCCGAATGGGATTACAGGAAAAAGGGACACAATAATTAATAAAAATATATTGCAGACTTTTTTTTAATATATATATGATTTACTCAGAAATGAAGGTAATCCATAGATTGTTGTGCCACACTTTTTTTTTTTTATTTTATTATATACACCCGCTGAGCCATTTTGCCATACAGCAGAATATTTTTCTGCTATTAGTAGCACAAATGCCACACATTTATCTCCTGAGGCTGTTGCTGATTAACTATTAAAGGTACAATCAAGTCAAGTTAAACTCAGAGCATGCAATTTTAAACAACTTTCCAATTTACTTCATTAAGAAATTTGCACATTCTTTTTATATTTACACTTTTTGAGTCAACGGCTCCTACTGAGCATGTGCAAGAATTCACAGAATATACATATATGCATTTGTGATTGGCTGATGGCTGTCACACGGTACAGAGGGCGTGGAAATAGACATAACTGAAATTTGTTAGAAAAAAATCTTCTACCCATTTGAAGTTCAGAGTAAGTGCTATTGTATTGTCTTATCATGCATTTGTTGTTTATGCAAATCTACTTTTATTTACTGGTCCTTTTTAAAACAGTCTAGGCAGCTATATATCAAACAAGTGGAAAGGATTAGTGCTGTTACTTACAAATGTCAACACGTTTCCACTGTTCAGCTTATTCTGGACTGTTACCATATTTTTGATGTTTCTCTCTGTTTGCTTGGATACATGCAAACTAATGCTGTCAGAATGGGGCAGTGCACACCAAACCCTTAGGAAATATTTTTTATCCATTGTAAGAAGGTATGAGGTGTGTACAATGCTTGTACATTTAGTATGTTGCTGTGAAGACCATAATTATTTTGTAGTTAATTACACGCATGTGATTGAGATAAGAATTCATTTTGATTCTGCTGTTACTGTATCAGAGTTATCATAATATTTGATAGATTTTTTGGAATTTAAAATAAATGGCGACAAGTTGTGTCACAATGCAAAACTGACCTCCAACTATTCAATTCGAAAGGTCTTGACAAATTCTGGGAGTCAGGGAGGGAGCCATAGCTTTTAGTTTTGTTTCTAGATCCCATTATATATATATATATATATATATATATATATATATATATATATATATATATATATATATATATATATATATATATATATACACACACACACACACCTCTGATGCCTTAAACAGTGTGTAGCTTATCAGTCATTATTTTTGCTTACAATTGAAGTGAATGTTTAAAAATCCTACTTTAGAAGCAAAATGTTATAATATATGTATTACATTAGGTTTGATGCCGATTTCCATCCCCCCCCCCCTGTTGAATCTTGTCTCTTTGTAAAAATAATTTTCTTTAATAAGGTGATGAGAGTCCACTATCACATGTGGGATTAAACTCCAGTCCACTAGGAGGCAGACAAAAAGTACCCAATATACCAAAAGCGTTTAACCCCTCCCACTTCTCTGTTCACCTTACAAGGTGAGCTCTAGCTGCTGGGTAAGCACAGTAGAGTGGGTGTTATCAGGTATTTTTAACCTTCACATAGCCAACACATTTTACTTGTCTTCATAGCCAGGACACACATCAGTTTCAGTCTCTGTTATACAGAGGGTAGGATAAGCACCTTTTATTCATTCAATGTTTTTTTTTTTTTTAGCCGGATTGTGCTTACAAACTTAAAGGGATCTTTGTCTTGGGGTTAGCTACATACGTGAGACTGTGTTATGTGAGGAAATACATAACCGTCTCTACCTAGTGGATGAACTTTTATTGTTCTATGGTTCTTACAAGCATTATTAGTTGAATTTTCTGCACTAGCAGGGCATAGTAGCACTAGCCTGGCAAAACACTGTACCTAATGCCACCTAGCAGCTGCTGCACTACGCTTATCTTCATCTGGGGACAGCAGTTGTGCAGCGCAATAATGCTTGCTGTCTATTGGGAGTTGTGCACCGTGCCCTGGCTCTCAGAAAGTTATGTGTTTTTCATACCAGTGGCAGTGCCTGCCCCTCAGTCTCCTCATCTTTCACTGTAGCAGTCATTACAACAGCTCCAGATGAGATTCCTTTTGCGTGGCTTCATTTAAGCCTACTACTACTTCAAATGCTAAAACAGTGGAACAGGCATTACAATAATCTTTCCCAAGCAATCTTTCTGGATCTCAAAACCTGGAGGTTTCTACCTGGGGGCAGACACATCTCTTAATTATTCAGAGGGTGTCTTCCCCCCCCCCCCCCCTGCTCTGCCATTGTGGGTAGTCATGCTCAGGAGGTGAGTTTACCAATCAATATTCTATTTGGTCTCTTCATAAAGAAGAATCTTTTCTGTGGTTTCAATTGGACAACGTTACGGTGGTGGCAGATATTAACCATCAGGGAGGAATTGAGTTCCTTGGCAACAAAGGATGTAGCTCAAATTCTTAGATGGGCAGGATAACCCCAAGGCAGAACATGCTGTGATCTGAGATGTCATCACAGGAAATGCATCATGTCTGCAGAAAGAATGTGACAGATGCAGCAACTGTTGGTACTTTCACTTTGCAACCAGAGCACAGAGCTGCTTGCAACACTGCTCCACATCAGCCTGTTCTTTTCACTGTGTAAGGTTTTCGTAACATAGTGCAGCCAGAGCAAAGTGCTGTTTGATGAGAACAGTTAAATATTGATTGATGACTGGCTCTCAGGTTTTTTTTTTTTTTTTTACAATCCTGCCCCTTTCCCAGTCTGCACAGTTGTGACTCCAGAATGTAAGGTGTTCTTGTGAGCAATTCACTTTTTTGATTACTACGTTGTTTTTCAATATTTGTTCAGTGAAGCAACACATTGCAATTGAGCTGGTGATTTAGTGTAATGGCCTAATTTAAAACTTAATTTCAAAATAACCTGTTGAAACTGTTTCACCAAAAAAAAAAAAAAAATATCTTATCACAGAAAATGGAACAAATCTCTGATTCTGGTGTAGGAAACAAATCACTGTACACTTTTAGCAATAGTTTTCTAGGAGTAAACAACTGGAAGGTTCTACATCCCGGGGAGTTCAATCAAAATGTCAATTGATTAGGCATTTCGGAGATAGATCTAATGGGCTTTTGAATCACAAACTACCCAGCTTAACGCAAGCCCTTCTAAAGTTTACCAAACTGCATCATTAGGTGCACTCTGCTGGCTCACACCATCTGTAGGCTGTATGTGGAGCAGAAGGCTTGCTGTCTATTTAGAATTATTATTTATTTGTATATGGCCCACATGAACTAGCAGTCTCCTGTTGTGAAAAGCAAATAAAAAAGCATTTGATACGAGGCTGTCTGTATTGGCTTAGAAATGGACAGAAATTTAGAGTTTTGAATGTTAAAAAGTATATTAACCCTTTGAGTGCAAAACTCGTTCCCACCTGGGTGCTAAGCTGATTTAATTTTCTTTTTTCTTTTAATATTTTTTAATTTTTTTAACTTGTATTTTTTTTTTTACAGATCCCCAAGACTTACACCGTTGGAAAGGCTAGGTGATTACCTTTCCAACGGTGCGTTTTGGGGGTCTGTAGCTGCTTAGATGCCTGAGATACAGGCTACTAAGCAGCATGCCCCCTTTCCCAATACTTTGTAAATTGTTAATAAAGTTGTGCGGTGACGTCATCACGTCATTGCGTGTGACGTCACCGCGCAAAACGTGAAGCCCTGACGATGCCTGTCACTATGCAGGCCCGATCGCCGGGGTAGGAGCGGGAGGGAGCCCCCAGATCTCCCTCAAGATGGGAGAGTGCTAGCGACGTGGGAAATTCTGCGACGGCTCAGAGCCGTCGTTAGCACTCAAGGGGTTAATATAACAATGTAGGTTGTGTAAAACTAGAGAATGGGTAGTAAATGCCTTATCTAAATTTTTAACAATTTTAGTGTAGACTGTCCCTTTAACTTCATGTCCCGCCCCTTCATGGAGTACACAGCTTGGGTATTAAATCCCACATGCTTATCTGATAAAATTATTTCTTTCATGGTGGTGAGAGTTCACAAGTCCCACCTATTATTTTTTTTTATTTTTATATTTAGTTGGCACCGTTCTATTCTGCTCTTCAGGCACACTGCTTTGTTGTTTCCTGCTTTTCTGTTTTCTTTCTTGGCTATACAGGGAGGGGTTAAAAGCTCTTGGTAGGTTTAGTACTTTTTTACCTTCCTCCTAGTGAACTGGAGTTTAATCCCAAATGTGATGGCTTGTGGAAAGAAATTAGTTTTTAGTCAAGAATACATTTTTAGTTTTTAGTTTCTTAAAAGAAATAAAATGCAAAAAAAAAGTTGAAATTAATGTGTTTTTTTTTTGTTTTGTTTTTTTTTGTTTCTCCAGCCTTCATCCAGTCTGAAAATGTAATTGAAGTGCTTCGTTTTGACGAAGGGGGCTTTTTAGAGGTAAATAACAATGTCATGCGCAATCAATAAAAATGTATCTGCTATTAACTCTTTCGCTGAGACAATTTTGAGCTTTTTTAACTACATTTAAATCCTATTGTAGGTTATATTTCAGTGAGTGACCCACACACATTTTTTTTTTATATATATATATATATATATATATATATATATATATATATATATATACACACACTAAGCAAAAGAAAGGCAGCACTCACTGGTCTTGTCATATAAAAAATAACTTTTAATGGTACAAAAGGTTTTAAAACATTGGGATGTACATTGGGATGTTTTAAAACCTTTTGTACCATTAAAATTTATTTTTTATATGACAAGACCAGTGAGTGCTGCCTTTTTTTTTTTTTTGCCTAGTAAATACTTTTTGACATTACACCCTGGCAGCTACTACTTAAATACGGTGTATATATACACACATACAATTTTGCAGCTTACCCAGCAGAGTCACAATCTGCCATTATTGTATTTACTAGTGGTAAAGCCCGTGTACTCGGGCCAAAATGTTTAATGGAAGAAATGTCCCTTATTCCCCCCCCCTTCAAACAGCTCTCTAACCCCCCCCCCCCACTATTGCCACCATCTTAGGTACTGGCAGCTGTCTGCCAGTACCTATAACCCTCTTCTTTTTCCTTCATATAATTGGCAAGAGTCCATGAGCTAGTGACATATGGGGGATATACAATCCTACCAGGAGGGGCAAAGTTTCCCAAACCTCAAAATGCCTATAAATACACCCCTCACCACACCCACAATTCAGTTTTACAAACTTTGCCTCCTATGGAGGTGGTGAAGTAAGTTTGTGCTAAGATTTCTACGTTGATATGCGCTTCTCAGCATTGTTGAAGCCCGATTCCTCTCAGAGTACAGCAAATGTCAGAGGGACGTGAAGGGAGTATCACTTATTGAATACGATGATTTCCCTAACGGGGGTCTATTTCATAGGTTCTCTGTTATCGGTCGTAGAGATTCATCTCCTACCTCCCTTTTCAGATCGACGATATACTCTCAATTTACCATTACCTCTACTAATAACTGTTTTAGTACTGGTTTGGCTATCTGCTATATGTGGATGGGTGTCTTTTGGTAAGTATGTTTTTTATTTCTTAAGACTCCTCAGCTATGGTTTGGCACTTTATGCATTTATATAAAGTTCTAAATATATGTATTGTACTTATATTTGCCATGAGTCAGGTTCATGTATTTCCTTCTGCAGACTGTCAGTTTCATATTTGGGGAATATAAACATCTTTTAAATATGAAATTTATTTCTTACCTGGTGTTTAGTCTTTTTTTCAATTGACTACTTTTTACAAATTGCGGGCGGTATTTGGCCCGCGGGTGCGTCAAATGCTAAACTTTATTACGTCATTCTTGGTGCGAAATTTTTTTTGGCGCGGAAAAGTAAGTCTATGACGCAAGTTTGTCACTTCCGGCTTCATACTTGACGCCGAGACCTTTCACACTGTTGCGTCATTAGTGACGCGAGTGTGTCATTTACGGTTATTTTTTTTTTGGCGCCAAAAAAAGTTTAGTTACGTTGTGCGTCATACTTGGCGCCAAACTTTTTTATTATTTCTATACCCCATTGATGTTTGCCTCTTGCTTTTTTCTATCAGAGGGCTATGCTATTTGCATTTTCTCCAACATAGGTGTGTCCGGTCCACGGCGTCATCCTTACTTGTGGGATATTCTCTTCCCCAACAGGAAATGGCAAAGAGCCCAGCAAAGCTGGTCACATGATCCCTCCTAGGCTCCGCCTACCCCAGTCATTCTCTTTGCCGTTGTACAGGCAACATCTCCACGGAGATGGCTTAGAGTGGAAAATTGGGAAGCGGATTTTCTGAGTCGTCAGACATTGCATCCGGGGGAGTGGGAACTCCATCCGGAAATCTTTGCCCTAGTCACTCAGCTGTGGGGCATTCCAGACATGGATCTAATGGCCTCTCGTCAGAACTTCAAAGTTCCCTGTTACGGGTCCAGATCCAGGGATCCCAAGGCGGCTCTAGTGGATGCACTAGTAGCACCTTGGACCTTCAAACTAGCTTATGTGTTTCCGCCGTTTCCTCTCATTCCCAGGCTGGTAGCCAGGATCAATCAGGAGAGGGCGTCGGTGATCTTGATAGCTCCTGCGTGGCCACGCAGGACTTGGTATGCAGATCTGGTGAATATGTCATCGGCTCCACCTTGGAAGCTACCTTTGAGACGAGACCTTCTTGTTCAGGGTCCGTTCGAACATCCGAATCTGGTTTCACTCCAGCTGACTGCCTGGAGATTGAACGCTTGATTTTATCGAAGCGAGGTTTCTCAGATTCTGTTATCGATACTCTTGTTCAGGCCAGAAAGCCTGTAACTAGAAAGATTTACCACAAAATTTGGAAAAAATATATCTGTTGGTGTGAATCTAAAGGATTCCCTTGGGACAAGGTTAAGATTCCTAGGATTCTATCCTTCCTTCAAGAAGGATTGGAAAAAGGATTATCGGCAAGTTCCCTGAAGGGACAGATTTCTGCCTTGTCGGTGTTACTTCACAAAAAGCTGGCAGCTGTGCCAGATGTTCAAGCCTTTGTTCAGGCTTTGGTTAGAATTAAGCCTGTTTACAAACCTTTGACTCCTCCTTGGAGTCTCAATTTAGTTCTTTCAGTTCTTCAGGGGGTTCCGTTTGAACCCTTACATTCCGTTGATATTAAGTTATTATCTTGGAAAGTTTTGTTTTTAGTTGCAATTTCTTCTGCTAGAAGAGTTTCAGAATTATCTGCTCTGCAGTGTTCCCCTCCTTATCTGGTGTTCCATGCAGATAAGGTGGTTTTACGTTCTAAACCTGGTTTTCTTCCGAAAGTTGTTTCTAACAAAAACATTAACCAGGAGATTATCGTGCCTTCTCTGTGTCCGAAACCAGTTTCAAAGAAGGAACGTTTGTTGCACAATTTGGATGTTGTTCGCGCTCTAAAATTCTATTTAGAGGCTACAAAGGATTTTAGACAAACATCTTCCTTGTTTGTTGTTTATTCAGGTAAAAGGAGAGGTCAAAAAGCAACTTCTACCTCTCTCTCTTTTTGGATTAAAAGCATCATCAGATTGGCTTACGAGACTGCCGGACGGCAGCCTCCCGAAAGAATCACAGCTCATTCCACTAGGGCTGTGGCTTCCACATGGGCCTTCAAGAACGAGGCTTCTGTTGATCAGATATGTAGGGCAGCGACTTGGTCTTCACTGCACACTTTTACCAAATTTTACAAGTTTGATACTTTTGCTTCTTCTGAGGCTATTTTTGGGAGAAAGGTTTTGCAAGCCGTGGTGCCTTCCATTTAGGTGACCTGATTTGCTCCCTCCCTTCATCCGTGTCCTAAAGCTTTGGTATTGGTTCCCACAAGTAAGGATGACGCCGTGGACCGGACACACCTATGTTGGAGAAAACAGAATTTATGTTTACCTGATAAATTTCTTTCTCCAACGGTGTGTCCGGTCCACGGCCCGCCCTGGTTTTTTTAATCAGGTCTGATAATTTATTTTCTTTAACTACAGTCACCACGGTACCATATGGTTTCTCCTATGCTAATATTCCTCCTTAACGTCGGTCGAATGACTGGGGTAGGCGGAGCCTAGGAGGGATCATGTGACCAGCTTTGCTGGGCTCTTTGCCATTTCCTGTTGGGGAAGAGAATATCCCACAAGTAAGGATGACGCCGTGGACCGGACACACCGTTGGAGAAAGAAATTTATCAGGTAAACATAAATTCTGTTTTTTCCCATTCCTGAAACTGTCATATAAGGAAATAGATAATTTTGCTTTATATGTTGTTTTTTATCTTACATTTTGCAAGATGTCTCAACCTGATCCTGCCTCAGAAGCTTCTACTGGAACATTGCTGCGTGACATCGGTTCAACCAAAGCCAAGTGCATTTGTTGTAAAATTGTAGAAATTATCTCGCCGAAATGTCATTTGTATTAGTTATCATGATAAACTTTTACATGCAGATAGTGTATCCATTAGTATTAGTACATTGCCAGTTGCAGTTCCTTCAACTTCTAATGTGCATGATATACCTGCAAATTTTTAAGAATTTGTTTTTGATTCTATTCTGAAGGCTTTGTCTGCATTTCCACCTTATAATATATGTAAAAGGTCTTTTGAAACTTCTCATTTAGTTGATGAAATTTCAAATGACCAACAACATAATAAATTATCCTCTTATGATGAGGATGTATCTGATTCAGAAGATCCTTCCTCAGACATTGACACTAACAAATCTACTTATTTATTTAAAATTGAGTATATGCGTTCTTTATTAAAAGAAGTGTTAATTACTTTGGATATTGAGGTAACCAGTCCTCTTTTGATGTTCAGTCTAAGAAACGTTTAAATGCTGTTTTTAAACCTCCTGTGGTTTCTCCAGGTTTTTTTTTCCTATTCCTGAGACTATTTCTGATATGATTTCTAAAGGAATGGAATAAGCCAGGTACTTCTTTTATTCCTTCTTCAAGGTTTAAAAAAATGTATCCTTTACCAGCAAAATCTATAGAGTTTTGGGAAAAGATCCCCAAAGTTGATGGGGCTATTTCTACTCTTGCTAAACGTACCACTATTCCTATGGAAGATAGTACTTCCTTTAAGGATCCTTTAGATAGGAAGCTTGAATCTTATATAAGGAAGGCCTATTTATATTCAGGTCATCTTCTTAGACCTGCAATTTCTTTGGCTGATGTTGCTGCTGCATCAACTTTCTGGTTGGAGAATTTAGCGCAACAGGAATTGGATTCTGACTTATATAGCATTATTCGCTTACTGCAATATGCTAATCATTTTATTTATGATGCTTTTTTTATATCAAAATTGATGTTGGATCCATGTCTTAAGCTATTTTAGCTAAAAGAGCTTTGTGGCTTAAATCTTGGAATGCTGATATGACATCTAATTCTAGATTACTATCTTTCCAAGGTAATAATTTATTTGAGTCCCAGTTGGATTCTATTATTTCAACTGTTACTGGGGGGAAAGGGAGTTTTTCTGTCTCAGGATAAAAAACCTAAGGGTAAATCTAAGGCTTCTAACTGTTTTCGTTCCTTTCGTCAGAATAAGGAACAAAAATTCAATCCTTCCCCAAGGAATCTGCCTCCAATTGGAAGCATTCCTCAAATTGGAATATATCCAAGCCTTTTAGGAAACCAAAGTCAGCCCCTAAGTCTGCATGTAGGTGCGGCCTTCATTCCAGCTCAGCTGGTAGGGGGCAGATTAAGGTTTTTCAAGGATATTTGGATACATTCTGTTCAAAATCTATGGATTCAGAGCATTGTCTCTCAAGGGTATTGAATAGGATTCAGAGTAAGACCTCTTGTGAGAAGATTTTTTCTCTCACATATCCGGTAAAAGCTCAGGCTTTCCTGAAGTGTGTTTCAGACCTGGAGTCTTCAGAGGTAATCATGCCAGTTCCTCTTCTGGAACAAGGTTTGGGGTTTTATTCAAATCTATTCATTGTCCCAAAGAAGGAAAAATTATTCAGACCAGTTCTGGATCTGAAAAATTTGAATCGTTATGTAAGAGTACCAACTTTTAAGATGATGACTATAAGGACTATTCTGCCTTTTGTTCAGCAAGGACATTATATGTCCACAATAGACTTGCAGGATGCATACCTTCATATTCCGATTCATCCAGAACATTATCAGTTTCTGAGATTCTTTTTTCTAGACAAGCATTACCAATTTGTTGCTCTTCCATTTGGCCTAGCAACAGCTCCAAGAATCTTTTTAAAGGTTCTGGGTGCCCTTCTCTCTGTATTCAGAGAACAGGGTATTGCGGTGTTTCCTTATTTGGACGATATCTTGGTACTAGCTCAGTCTTTACGTTCTGCAGAATCTCACACAAATCAACTAGTGTTGTTTCTTTGGAAACATGGTTAGAGGATCAATTTACCAAAGAGTTTCTTGATTCCTCAGACAAGGGTCACCTTTTTAGGCTTCCAGATAGATTCAGTGTCCATGACTCTGTCTCTAACAGACAAGAGACGTTTAAAATTGGTTGCAGCCTGCCGGCACCTTCAGTCTCAGTCATTCCCTTCAGTGGCTATGTGCATGGAAGTTTTAGGTCTCATGACTGCAGCATCAGACGCGATCCCCTTTGCTCGTTTTCACATGAGACCTCTTCAGCTTTGTATGCTGAATCAATGGTGCAGGGATTATACAAAGCTATCGCAATTAATATCCTTAAATCCCAATGTACGACACTCTCTGACATGGTGGATAGATCACCATTGTTTAGTTCAAGGGGCTTCTTTTGTTCGGCCAACCTGGACTGTGATCACAACAGATGCGAGTCTCTCAGGTTGGGGAGCTGTTTGGGGATCTCTGACAGCACAAGGGGTTTGGAAATCTCAAGAGGCGAGATTACCAATAAATATTTCTTTCATGTAATTAGCAAGAGTCCATGAGCTAGTGACGTATGGGATATACATTCCTACCAGGAGGGGCAAAGTTTCCCAAACCTCAAAATGCCTATAAATACACCCCTCACCACACCCACAATTCAGTTTTACAAACTTTGCCTCCGATGGAGGTGGTGAAGTAAGTTTGTGCTAGATTCTACGTTGATATGCGCTCCGCAGCAAGTTGGAGCCCGGTTTTCCTCTCAGCGTGCAGTGAATGTCAGAGGGATGTGAGGAGAGTATTGCCTATTTGAATGCAGTGATCTCCTTCTACGGGGTCTATTTCATAGGTTCTCTGTTATCGGTCGTAGAGATTCATCTCTTACCTCCCTTTTCAGATCGACGATATACTCTTATATATACCATTACCTCTGCTGATTCTCGTTTCAGTACTGGTTTGGCTTTCTACAAACATGTAGATGAGTGTCCTGGGGTAAGTAAATCTTATTTTCTGTGACACTCTAAGCTATGGTTGGGCACTTTGTTTATAAAGTTCTAAATATATGTATTCAAACATTTATTTGCCTTGACTCAGAATGTTCAACTTTCCTTATTTTTCAGACAGTCAGTTTCATATTTGGGATAATGCATTTGATTTAATCATTTTTTCTTACCTTCAAAAATTTGACTTTTTTCCCTGTGGGCTGTTAGGCTCGCGGGGGCTGAAAATGCTTCATTTTATTGCGTCATTCTTGGCGCGGACTTTTTTGGCGCAAAAATTATTTTCCGTTTCCGGCGTCATACGTGTCGCCGGAAGTTGCGTCATTTTTTGACGTTATTTTGCGCCAAAAATGTCGGCGTTCGGATGTGGCGTCATTTTTGGCGCCAAAAAGCATTTAGGCGCCAAATAATGTGGGCGTCTTATTTGGTGCTAAAAAATATGGGCGTCGCTTTTGTCTCCACATTATTTAAGTCTCATTTTTCATTGCTTCTGGTTGCTAGAAGCTTGTTCTTTGGCATTTTTTCCCATTCCTGAAACTGTCATTTAAGGAATTTGATCAATTTTGCTTTATATGTTGTTGTTTTTTCTCTTACATATTGCAAGATGTATTTGTGTATCACAGGAGGTGAAAAGAAATATAAAATGTAACTTTTATTAGATCAAATTAAAAACAGGGGATTTACAAACATTTTTTAAAAAATAGAAATTTGGATCCACTACCTATTCGCCAGATAATATCGTTACTGGCTAGTAGAGACACATACCCACGTTAGGTTAATGTATGGTCTCCTTATAAATCAAATGACAAGGCTATCCCTTGGTATATTATTCTGAGTATAGATAATCTGTTATTCGTGTAGGTTTGAATAAACAATCTGGCCTTGCAAGACTTGACTCAATAAATTGTGATTTTAAATAAATATTATGTTACCCACAATACTCTAGAAAGTGAGAGGTTTTGTAACCTATTTGTTATTACCCGTTAATGCCACACAAAATTAAACTTGGGTTTACTTAGGTATTGTGGTAAAGAGTCAGTTTGATACTAGAGTTGTCTTTTGTTACCATTTAAATTATCACTGATACCTATATGGGTTACCTTTTATTACCGTTTTTATCATTACTGATAAGTATGTAGATCCATAGAGGTAAATATTGTGATACCTACGATACTATAGAAAGTAAGAAGTCTGATAAACTCCTTGTGTTACCTATTAATACCGTGATGAATTATACTTTGGTTTCCATGAGTATCGTTATAAGGAGTTTACTAATAAACTCTGACAGTTAGTTATCTCATTTAAACCGATATTAAATATCACTCTTTAGTATCTAGGTTCAAGGAGATCAGGCCTTTGTATCAATATTGCCTTATAGATACCACTTTATAATACCGTAAATAAAGTTAACCTTGTTTTTTCTATGGCTTTGTAAATATCTTTGGTAATATATTGGTCAAAATAAGTCTGATCCCATATTTGTGTTACCTATGATTAATCAAAGTTTCTAATATAGCCGATATGGCTAGATCGCTTACGCTAAACCCAGCAAATGCGGCAAACAAGATTTTTATACCATTATACTATTATTGCTTTGTCATTTAGATAAGCTAGTGAGTCAACAAATTAAATTAAAAACAACAGATAGGGAAGAACAGGGGGACGCCACTGACGCGTTTCGCCGTGGTGGCTGTATCAAAGGGCCCTTTGATACAGCCACCACGGCGAAACGCGTCAGTGGCGTCCCCCTGTTCTTCCCTATCTGTTGTTTTTAATTTAATTTGTTGACTCACTACCTTATCTAAATGACAAAGCAATAATAGTATAATGGTATAAAAATCTTGTTTGCCGCATTTGCGGGGTTTAGCGTAAGCGATCTAGCCATATCGGCTATATTAGAAACTTTGATTAATCATAGGTAACACAAATATGGGATCAGACTTATTTTGACCAATATATTACCAAAGATATTTACAAAGCCATAGAAAAAACAAGGTTAACTTTATTTACGGTATTATAAAGTGGTATCTATAAGGCAATATTGATACAAAGGCCTGATCTCCTTGAACCTAGATACTAAAGAGTGATATTTAATAACGGTTTAAATGAGATAACTAACTGTCAGAGTTTATTAGTAAACTCCTTATAACGATACTCATGGAAACCAAAGTATAATTCATCACGGTATTAATAGGTAACACAAGGAGTTTATCAGACTTCTTACTTTCTATAGTATCGTAGGTATCACAATATTTACCTCTATGGATCTACATACTTATCAGTAATGATAAAAACGGTAATAAAAGGTAACCCATATAGGTATCAGTGATAATTTAAATGGTAACAAAAGGCAACTCTAGGATCAAACTGACTCTTTACCACAATACCTAAGTAAACCCAAGTTTAATTTTGTGTGGCATTAACGGGTAATAACAAATAGGTTACAAAACCTCTCACTTTCTAGAGTATTGTGGGTAACATAATATTTATTTAAAATCACAATTTATTGAGTCAAGTCTTGCAAGGCCAGATTGTTTATTCAAACCTACACGAATAACAGATTATCTATACTCAGAATAATATACCAAGGGATAGCCTTGTCATTTGATTTATAAGGAGACCATACATTAACCTAACGTGGGTATGTGTCTCTACTAGCCAGTAACGATATTATCTGGCGAATAGGTAGTGGATCCAAATTTCTATTTTTTAAAAAATGTTTGTAAATCCCCTGTTTTTAATTTGATCTAATAAAAGTTACATTTTATATTTCTTTTCACCTCCTGTGATACACAAATACATTCACTGAGTGCTACATTTGTACCCCTTTTTTCAGTCTCTTACTGATTTTCTGTAAAAGTTACTTAAAGGTACAAGCACCTATCCCTATCAGACATATTATTTTGGAGTATACAAATACTATGCATACTCATCACTGTACGAATTAGTAGGAGAATGTAAAAAACACTTTAATAAACTGAGTAGTGCCATTGTCTCCCTTTTTGTTTATATTGCAAGATGTCTTACGTTGCATCTGAGTCAGAAGATACTACAGGAAAATCGCTGTCTAGTGCTGGATCTACCAAAGCTAAGTGTATCTGCTGTAAACTTTTGGTAGCTATTCCTCCAGCTGTTGTTTGTATTTATTGTCATGACAAACTTGTTAAAGCAGATAATATTTCCTTTAGTAAAGTACCATTGCCTGTTGCAGTTCCTTCAACATCTAAGGTGCAGAATGTTCCTGATAACATAAGAGATTTCTCCAACATAGGTGTGTCCGGTCCACGGCGTCATCCTTACTTGTGGGATATTCTCTTCCCCAACAGGAAATGGCAAAGAGCCCAGCAAAGCTGGTCACATGATCCCTCCTAGGCTCCGCCTACCCCAGTCATTCTCTTTGCCGTTGTACAGGCAACATCTCCACGGAGATGGCTTAGAGTTTTTTAGTGTTTAACTGTAGTTTTTCATTATTCAATCAAGAGTTTGTTATTTTCAAATAGTGCTGGTATGTACTAAGTATTTACTCAGAAACAGAAAAGAGATGAAGAGTTCTGTTTGTATGAGGAAAATGATTTTAGCAACCGTAACTAAAATCCATGGCTGTTCCACACAGGACTGTTGAGAGCAATTAACTTCAGTTGGGGGAACAGTGTGCAGTCTCTTGCTGCTTGAGGTATGACACATTCTAACAAGACGATGTAATGCTGGAAGCTGTCATTTTCCCTATGGGATCCGGTAAGCCATGTTTATTACGATCGTAAATAAGGGCTTCACAAGGGCTTATTTAGACTGTAGACTTTTTTGGGCTAAATCGATTCATTATTAACACATATTTAGCCTTGAGGAATCATTTTATTTGGGTATTTTGATATAATAATATCGGCAGGCACTGTATTAGACACCTTATTTCTTAGGGGCTTTCCCAAAGCATAAGCAGAGTCTCATTTTCGCGCCGGTGTGGCGCACTTGTTTTTGAGAGGCATGGCATGCAGTCGCATGTGAGAGGAGCTCTGATACTTAGAAAAGACTTCTGAAGGCGTCATTTGGTATCGTATTCCCCTTTGGGTTTGGTTGGGTCTCAGCAAAGCAGATACCAGGGACTGTAAAGGGGTTAAAGCTTAAAACGGCTCCGGTTCCGTTATTTTAGGGGTTAAAGCTTCAAAATTTGGTGTGCAATATTTTTAAGGCTTTATGACACTGTGGTGAAAATTTGGTGAATTTTGAACAATTCCTTCATGTTTTTTCGCAATTGCAGTAATAAAGTGTGTTCAGTTTAAAATTTAAAGTGACAGTAACGGTTTTATTTTAAAACGTTTTTTGTACTTTCTTATCAAGTTTATGCCTGTTTAACATGTCTGAACTACCAGATAGACTGTGTTCTGAATGTGGGGAAGCCAGAATTCCTATTCATTTAAATAAATGTGATTTATGTGATAATGACAATGATGCCCAAGATGATTCCTCAAGTGAGGGGAGTAAGCATGGTACTGCATCATTCCCTCCTTCGTCTACACGAGTCTTGCCCACTCAGGAGGCCCCTAGTACATCTAGCGCGCCAATACTCCTTACTATGCAACAATTAACGGCTGTAATGGATAATTCTGTCAAAAACATTTTAGCCAAAATGAACCCTTGTCAGCGTAAGCGTGGCTGCTCTGTTTTAGTTACTGAAGAGCATGACGACGCTGATATTAATATCTCTGAAGGGCCCCTAACTCAATCTGAGGGAGCCAGGGAGGTTTTGTCTGAGGGAGAAATTACTGATTTAGGGAACATTTCTCAGCAGGCTGAATCTGATGTGATTACATTTAAATTTAAGTTGGAACATCTCCGCATTTTGCTTAAGGAGGTATTATCCACTCTGGATGATTGTGAAAATTTGGTCATCCCAGAGAAACTATGTAAAATGGACAAGTTCCTAGAGGTGCCGGGGCTCCCAGAAGCTTTTCCTATACCCAAGCGGGTGGCGGACATTGTTAATAAAGAATGGGAAAGGCCCGGTATTCCTTTCGTCCCTCCCCCCATATTTAAAAAATTGTTTCCTATGGTCGACCCCAGAAAGGACTTATGGCAGTCAGTCCCCAAGGTCGAGGGAGCGGTTTCTACTTTAAACAAACGCACCACTATACCCATAGAGGATAGTTGTGCTTTCAAAGATCCTATGGATAAAAAATTAGAAGGTTTGCTCAAAAAGATGTTTGTTCAGCAGGGTTACCTTCTACAACCCATTTCATGCATTGTCCCTGTCACTACAGCTGCATATTTCTGGTTTGATGAACTGATAAAGGTGCTCGATAGTGATTCTCCTCCTTATGAGGAGATTATGGACAGAATCAATGCTCTCAAATTGGCTAATGCTTTCACTCTAGACGCCACTTTGCAATTGGCTAGGTTAGCGGCTAAGAATTCTGGGTTTGCTATTGTGGCGCGCAGAGCGCTTTGGTTGAAATCTTGGTCGGCTGATGCGTCTTCCAAGAACAAGCTACTAAACATTCCTTTCAAGGGGAAAACGCTGTTTGGTCCCGACTTGAAAGAGATTATCTCTGATATCACTGGGAGTAAGGGCCACGCCCTTCCTCAGGATCGGCCTTTCAAGGCAAAAAATAGACCTAATTTTCGTCCCTTTCGTAAAAACGGACCAGCCCAAGGTGCTACGTCCTCTAAGCAAGAGGGTAATACTTCTCAGGCCAAGCCAGCTTGGAGACCAATGCAAGGCTGGAACAAGGGAAAGCAGGCCAAGAAACCTGCCACTGCTACCAAGTCAGCATGAAATATTGGCCCCCGATCCGGGACCGGATCTGGTGGGGGGCAGACTCTCTCTCTTCGCTCAGGCTTGGGCAAGAGATGTTCTGGATCCTTGGGCGCTAGAAATAGTCTCCCAGGGTTATCTTCTGGAATTCAAGGGACTTCCCCCAAGGGGGAGGTTCCACAGGTCTCAGTTGTCTTCAGACCACATAAAAAGACAGGCGTTCTTACATTGTGTAGAAGACCTGTTAAAAATGGGAGTGATTCATCCTGTTCCATTAAGAGAACAAGGGATGGGGTTCTACTCCAATCTGTTCATAGTTCCCAAAAAAGAGGGAACGTTCAGACCAATCTTAGATCTCAAGATCTTAAACAAATTTCTCAAGGTCCCATCGTTCAAGATGGAAACCATTCGAACTATCCTTCCTTCCATCCAGGAAGGTCAATTTATGACCACGGTGGATTTAAAGGATGCGTATCTACATATTCCTATCCACAAGGAACATCATCGGTTCCTAAGGTTTGCATTCCTGGACAAACATTACCAGTTTGTGGCGCTTCCTTTCGGATTAGCCACTGCTCCAAGGATTTTCACAAAGGTACTAGGGTCCCTTCTAGCGGTGCTAAGACCAAGGGGCATTGCAGTAGTACCCTACCTGGACGACATTCTGATTCAAGCGTCGTCCCTTCCTCGAGCAAAGGCTCACACGGACATCGTCCTGGCCTTTCTCAGATCTCACGGCTGGAAAGTGAACGTGGAAAAGAGTTCTCTATCCCCGTCAACAAGGGTTCCCTTCTTGGGAACAATTATAGACTCCTCAGAAATGAGGATTTTTCTAACAGAGGCCAGAAAAACAAAACTTCTGGACTCTTGTCGGATACTTCATTCTGTTCCTCTTCCTTCCGTAGCTCAGTGCATGGAAGTGATCGGGTTGATGGTAGCGGCAATGGACATAGTTCCTTTTGCGCGCATTCATCTAAGACCATTACAACTGTGCATGCTCAGTCAGTGGAATGGGGACTATACAGACTTGTCTCCAAAGATACAAGTAAATCAGAGGACCAGAGACTCACTCCGTTGGTGGCTGTCCCTGGACAACCTGTCACAAGGGATGACATTCCGCAGACCAGAGTGGGTCATTGTCACGACCGACGCCAGTCTGATGGGCTGGGGCGCGGTCTGGGGATCCCTGAAAGCTCAGGGTCTTTGGTCTCGGGAAGAATCTCTTCTACCGATAAATATTCTGGAACTGAGAGCGATATTCAATGCTCTCAAGGCTTGGCCTCAGCTAGCGAGGACCAAGTTCATACGGTTTCAATCAGACAACATGACGACTGTTGCGTACATCAACCATCAGGGGGGAACAAGGAGTTCCCTAGCGATGGAAGAAGTGACCAAGATTATTCTATGGGCGGAGTCTCACTCCTGCCACCTGTCTGCTATCCACATCCCGGGAGTGGAAAATTGGGAAGCGGATTTTCTGAGTCGTCAGACATTGCATCCGGGGGAGTGGGAACTCCATCCGGAAGTCTTTGCCCAAGTCACTCAGCTGTGGGGCATTCCAGACATGGATCTAATGGCCTCTCGTCAGAACTTCAAAGTTCCCTGTTACGGGTCCAGATCCAGGGATCCCAAGGCGGCTCTAGTGGATGCACTAGTAGCACCTTGGACCTTCAAACTAGCTTATGTGTTCCCGCCGTTTCCTCTCATCCCCAGGCTGGTAGCCAGGATCAATCAGGAGAGGGCGTCGGTGATATTGATAGCTCCTGCGTGGCCACGCAGGACTTGGTATGCAGATCTGGTGAATATGTCATCGGCTCCACCTTGGAAGCTACCTTTGAGACGAGACCTTCTTGTTCAGGGTCCGTTCGAACATCCGAATCTGGTTTCACTCCAGCTGACTGCTTGGAGATTGAACGCTTGATCTTATCGAAGCGAGGGTTCTCAGATTCTGTTATCGATACTCTTGTTCAGGCCAGAAAGCCTGTAACTAGAAAGATTTACCACAAAATTTGGAAAAAATATATCTGTTGGTGTGAATCTAAAGGATTCCCTTGGGACAAGGTTAAGATTCCTAAGATTCTATCCTTCCTTCAGGAAGGATTGGAAAAAGGATTATCGGCTAGTTCCCTGAAGGGACAGATTTCTGCCTTGTCTGTGTTACTTCACAAAAAGCTGGCAGCTGTGCCAGATGTTCAAGCTTTTGTTCAGGCTCTGGTTAGAATTAAGCCTGTTTACAAACCTTTGACTCCTCCTTGGAGTCTCAACTTAGTTCTTTCAGTTCTTCAGGGGGTTCCGTTTGAACCCTTACATTCCGTTGATATTAAGTTATTATCTTGGAAAGTTTTGTTTTTAGTTGCAATTTCTTCTGCTAGAAGAGTTTCAGAATTATCTGCTCTGCAGTGTTCTCCTCCTTATCTGGTGTTCCATGCAGATAAGGTGGTTTTACGTACTAAACCTGGTTTTCTTCCAAAAGTTGTTTCTAACAAAAACATTAACCAGGAGATTATCGTACCTTCTCTGTGTCCGAAACCAGTTTCAAAGAAGGAACGTTTGTTGCACAATTTGGATGTTGTTCGCGCTCTAAAATTCTATTTAGATGCTACAAAGGATTTTAGACAAACATCTTCCTTGTTTGTTGTTTATTCCGGTAAAAGGAGAGGTCAAAAAGCAACTTCTACCTCTCTCTCTTTTTGGATTAAAAGCATCATCAGATTGGCTTACGAGACTGCCGGACGGCAGCCTCCCGAAAGAATCACGGCTCATTCCACTAGGGCTGTGGCTTCCACATGGGCCTTCAAGAACGAGGCTTCTGTTGATCAGATATGTAGGGCAGCGACTTGGTCTTCACTGCACACTTTTACCAAATTTTACAAGTTTGATACTTTTGCTTCTTCTGAGGCTATTTTTGGGAGAAAGGTTTTGCAAGCCGTGGTGCCTTCCATTTAGGTGACCTGATTTGCTCCCTCCCTTCATCCGTGTCCTAAAGCTTTGGTATTGGTTCCCACAAGTAAGGATGACGCCGTGGACCGGACACACCTATGTTGGAGAAAACAGAATTTATGTTTACCTTATAAATTACTTTCTCCAACGGTGTGTCCGGACCACGGCCCGCCCTGGTTTTTTTAATCAGGTCTGATAATTTATTTTCTTTAACTACAGTCACCACGGTACCATATGGTTTCTCCTATGCAAATATTCCTCCTTAACGTCGGTCGAATGACTGGGGTAGGCGGAGCCTAGGAGGGATCATGTGACCAGCTTTGCTGGGCTCTTTGCCATTTCCTGTTGGGGAAGAGAATATCCCACAAGTAAGGATGACGCCGTGGACCGGACACACCGTTGGAGAAAGTAATTTATCAGGTAAACATAAATTCTGTTTTTGTTTCTGAATCCATAAAGAAGGCTATGTCTGTTATTTCTCCTTCTAGTAAACGTAAAAAATCTTTTAAAACTTCTCTCCCTACAGATGAATTTTTAAATGAACATCATCATTCTGATTCTGATGACTCTTCTGGTTCAGAGGATTCTGTCTCAGAGGTTGATGCTGATAAATCTTCATATTTATTTAAAATGGAATTTATTCGTTCTTTACTTAAAGAAGTTCTAATTGCTTTAGAAATAGAGGATTCTGGTCCTCTTGATACTAATTCTAACCGTTTGGATAAGGTATTTAAATCTCCTGTGGTTATTCCAGAAGTTTTTCCTGTTCCTAATGCTATTTCTGCAGTAATTTCCAAAGAATGGGATAAATTGGGTAATTCATTTACTCCTTCTAAACGTTTTAAGCAATTGTATCCTGTGCCGTCTGACAGATTAGAATTTTGGGACAAAATCCCTAAAGTTGATG
>NC_069501.1:795287789-795291529 GCF_027579735.1 Bombina bombina | reverse complement strand
TAAGTCAATTTCTCCTCCTTGGAGTTTGAATTTGGTTTGGGGGCTCTTCAAGCTCCCTGCGTTTGTACCTATACACTTCATTGGACATTAAATTACTTTCTTGGAAAGTTTTGTTCCTTTTGGCACATCCTCTTCTGCTAGAAGAGTCTCTGAATTATCTGCTCTTTCTTGTGAGTCTCCTTTTCTGATTTTTCATCAGGATAAGGCGGTGTTGCGAACTTCTTTTGAATTTTTACCTAAAGTTGTGAATTCCAACAACATTAGTAGAGAAATTGTGGTTTCCTTCATTATGTCCTAATCCTAAGAATTCTAAGGAGAAATCGTTGCATTCTTTGGATGTTGTTAGAGCTTTGAAATATTATGTTGAAGCTACGATAATCTTTCCGTAAGACTTCTAGTCTATTTGTATCTTTTCCGGTTCTAGGAAAGGCCAGAAAGCTTCTGCCATTTCTTTGGCATCTGGTTGAAATCTTTAATTCATCTTGCCTATGTTGAGTCGGGTAAAATTCCGCCTCAGAGAATTACAGCTCATTCTACTAGGTCAGTATCTACTTCCTGGGCGTTTAGGAATGAAGCTCTCGGTTGACCAGATCTGCAAAGCAGCAACTTGGTCCTCTTTGCATACTTATACTAAATTCTACCATTTGATTGTATTTTTCTTCTCTGAAGCAGTTTTTGGTAGAAAAGTTCTTCAGGCAGCGGTTTCAGTTTGAATCTTCTGCTTATGTTTTCGTTAAACTTTATTTTGGGTGTGGATTATTTTCAGCAGGAATTGGCTGTCTTTATTTTATCCCTCCCTCTCTAGTGACTCTTGTGTATTTATAGGCATTTTAAGGTTTGGGAAACTTTGCCCCTCCTGGTAGGAATGTATATCCCATACGTCACTAGCTCATGGACTCTTGTTAATATGAAAGAAATGAATTTATCAGGTAAGTTCTTACATAAATTATGTTTTTTTCTTACCTTAAAATTCTCAAATTGACTTTTTTTTTAAAAATTGCGGGCTGTTAGGCTCGCGGGTGCAGAAAATGCTTCTATTTATTGCGTCATTCTTGACGCGAGACTTTTTTGGCGCAAAAATTTCGTCATTTCCGGCGTCATAGTTGGCGTCGGAAGTTTTCACGTAATTGCATCATTTTTTTGACGTATGTGTATTGCGAATGTTTTTTTGGCGCCAAAAAATATGGGCATCATTCTTGGCGCCAAAAATGTGGCGTCCTACTTGGCGCCAGTTTTTCTCTTGTTAAGTGTATCCAGTCCACGGATCATCCATTACTTATGGGATATTCTCCTTCCCAACAGGAAGTTGCAAGAGGATCACCCACAGCAGAGCTGCTATATAGCTCCTCCCCTAACTGTCATATCCAGTCATTCTCTTGCAAGCCTCAACCAAGATGGAGGTCGTAAGAGGAGTGTGGTGTTTTATACTTAGTTTTAGAATTTAGCCTGTGTTTAAACCTGTTGCTCCCACGTGGAGCTTAAACTTGGTTCATAAAGTTCTTCAAGGAGTTCCGTTGGAACCCCTTCATTCCATTGATATTAAACTTTTATCTTGGAAAGTTCTGTTTTTGATGGCTATTTCCTCGGCTCGGAGAGTCTCTGAGCTATCTGCCTTACAATGTGATTCTCCTTATCTGATTTTTCAGATGGGTTTTTACCTAAGGTGCTTTCTAACAAGAATATCAATCAAGAGATTGTTGTTCCATCATTGTGTCCTAATCCTTCTTCAAAGAAGGAACGTCTTTTACATAATCTGGATGTAGTCCGTGCCTTGAAGTTTTACTTACAAGCTACTAAAGATTTTCGTCAAACATCTACCCTGTTTGTCGTTTACTCTGGACAGAGGAGAGGTCAAAAAGCTTCGGCAACCTCTCTTTCCTTTTGGCTTCAGAGCATAATACGCCTAGCCTATGAGACTGCTGGATAGCAGCCCCCTGAAAGAATTACAGCTCATTCTACTAGAGCTGTGGCTTCCACCTGGGCCTTTAAAAATGAGGCCTCTGTTGAACAGATTTGCAAGGCCGCGACTTGGTCTTCGGTTCACACTTTTTCAAAATTTTGCAAATTTGATACTTTTGCTTCTTCGAAGGCTGTTTTGGGGAGAAAGATTCTTCAGGCAGTGGTTCCTTCCGCTTAATCCTGCCTTGTCCCTCCCATCATCCGTGTACTTTAGCTTTGGTATTGGTATCCCATAAGTAATGGACGATCTGTGGACTGGATACACTTAACAAGAGAAAACATAATTTATGCTTACCTGATAAATTTATTTCTCTTGTAGTGTATCCAGTCCACGGCCCGCCCTGTCCTTTTAAGGCAGGTCTAAATTTTAATTAAACTACAGTCACCACTGCACCCTATGGTTTCTCCTTTTTCTGTTTGTTTTCGGTCGAATGACTGGATATGACAGTTAGGGGAGGAGCTATATAGCAGCTCTGCTGTGGGTGATCCTCTTGCAACTTCCTGTTGGGAAGGAGAATATCCCATAAGTAATGGATGATCCGTGGACTGGATACACTACAAGAGAAATACATTTATCAGGTAAGCATAAATGATGTTTTTTTCACATTATTTCAGTCTCACTTTTTAGTTGCTTCTGGTTTTCTAGAGGCTTGATTCATTTTGCATTTTTTCCCATTCCTGAAACTGCCATTTAAGGAATTTGATAATTTTGCTTTATATGTTGTTTTTTCTTTTACATATTGAAAGATGTCACTACCTGACCCTGGATCAGAATCTACTTCTGGAAAAGCGCTGCCTGATGTCGGTTCTACCAAAGCTAAGTGCATTTGTTGTAAACTTTTGGTAACTGTTCCTCCGGCTGTAGTTTGTGTTCGTTGTCATGATAAGCTATCCAACCCTGATAATATTTCCATTAGTAATAATCCATTACCTGTTGTTGTTCCTTCAACATCTAATGTTCAGGATATTCCTGTTAATGTTAAAGAATTTGTTTCTAAATCTATACGGAAGGCTCTGTCTGTTATTCCTCCTTCTAGTAAACGTAAGAGGTCTTTTAAAACTTTACAAATTTCAGATGAATTTTTAAATGACCGCCATCATTCTCACTTATCTATTTCTGATGAGGATCTATCTGGTTCAGAAGATTCTACCTTAGATATTGACACTGATAAATCATCATATTTGTTTAAGATGGAGTTTATTCGTTCTTTACTTAAAGAAGTGTTGATTGCATTAGATATGGAGGAATCTAGTCCTCTTGATATTAAAACTACTAAGCGTTTAAATTCAGTTTTTAAACCTCATGTAGTTATTCCAGAAGTTTTTCCAGTTCCTGATGCTATTTCAGAAGTAATTTCTAGGGAATGGAATAGTCTAGGTACTTCATTTACTCCTTCTCCAAGGTTTAAGAAATTGTACCCTTTGCCATCTGATAGATTAGAGTTTTGGGAGAAAATCCCCAAAGTTGATGGGCTATCTCTACTCTTGCTAAACGTACTACTATTCCTATGGCAGATAGTACTTCGTTTACGGATCCTTTAGATAGGAAGCTTGAATCCTTTCTAAGGAAGGCTTATTTATGTTCAGGTAATCTTCTTAGACCTGCTATTTCTTTGGCTGATGTTGCTGCAGCTGCAACTTTCTGGTTGGAGGATTTAGCGCAACAAGTGTCAGACCATAATGCTTATAGCATTGTTAAACTCCTTCAACATGCTAATAACTTTTATTTGTGATGCCATTTTCGGTATCATTAGAATTGATGTGAGGTATATGTCTTTAGC